>NW_010123530.1:0-31481 GCF_000699245.1 Pterocles gutturalis
GGGAGGGCCCAGCGCCGTGGAAACTCACTGGAAACTGTAGGGAGAAGGGCGAATAATTACTGAATTTTCGAAAATATTAATAATTATTGATTTTTCGTAAATTCATTAACCCCTTTCCAGCCGGGAAAACTATGCCTGCGAAGCGTGAAATCCAGTATTTCTTTTCAGACTTGTTTTTCTCTTCAGTTGAATGTCTTTTATATTGCACTTGTGGACTTTCTGTAACAGATTTTTCGGTGGGAAGGCGGCCTTTCATTTTTTTGAGGCGTGTACACAAAGAACTGGCTACATCGTTTCTGATTTTACTCGTGTTTCTTGAACAATCCGTGAGTATCTTTGTTTGGAAGGAGAATGTTGTCCTTCTGCAGCATCCACACCTGCAGAAGTGGTGCTGAGGGGATAGTACATGCACACTGAGCACACACCTTGCCCTGGATCTAGGCATCCCTTCAGAAGGAATAAAAGCCAGTTAAATAGGAACCACTGTGAGGCTTTAGAGAAAGGTCTGGTGGCTGAACTGACTGTATTCTGACCAACAGTAGGAAATACGCTGCAATTGCCAGAAAATTTCCTATGCTAAGGCTTCTTCCAGCACTAACACTGCTTGGGCTGAAGTGGCCATAGCATAGCAGAGGGGGTTGTTTATAAAAATTTTGTGGAAAGAACTGAGTTTCTTTATTTGAGGACAACAGTGCTCTATCTCAATCTTAGGCTTAAGAAGGCTTGGCTTGTTTTTCCTAAGTTGTTAAACGGTTATTTTTTTAAACATGTTTACATGTTTTCTTGTTTAATATCCTGACTCATTTTCAGCCCTCTTTCCAAAGTCACTCAAAGGCTGGAGCTAAACCCCCCAGTGTAAACTTTGTAGCAGAGATAACTCTCCTTTTGTGTAGCTCTTTTCTTCCAGGCTTGAGCCAGAGCTGTGAGGCGTATTTTCCAAAGCGCTGTAATTGCTTATCTAGATGTGGATAAGTATTGATAGAATCTGTCTGGGAATTGGGTACTACATACCTTTGAAATTATATATGCACCTGAGTTGCTTGCCAAAAGTAACACAGGAAGTATGGGGGGAAAAGGGAACTGGGTTTCAGGCCAACTACAGGACTACCCTTTCATTGCTCGAAATAATAGGTATCAGTCATTTAAAAAAAAAATAACAGTCAGAAGAAATGTCTTTTGATGTTTCCATTCATCTTATTTGTAAACTCTAGTGCCTGTGAAATGAATTTGCTAGCCTGGAGCTTCTCTAAATGTTTGTTCAACATCCAGCTCATAATAATTCATGGTCCATTTTGGGAAAGCTCTGGATATTTTTTTGAAGAGGATTTAGTAGACTGCTTCATGTCTTCAAGGCCTTTACTGCCTTTTTTTTAAATTAAAAAAAAAAGGATACATTTGGATGCATTTGCTTGAGTAGCAGGTACTTTGTTTGCAGGTTCAAGGTTTTTTTCAGACAATCAGTTCTTCCTGCTTTTGGCCAAAGAAGAGAGATGCTCCCCCCACCCCCAGTAGATGTCATGAATTGACCTTTAGGAGTGATCTTAAACTGTTGTTTTATAGGTTAACTTACGGGACCTTTTTATGGCCGTATTGTTTGCTGCTCTTTTGTTGATTGCAGTTTCCTGTAGTATGTGATCTCTACCTGCCTTATAAAAGTCCACTAGGACAATTTGGAGAGTTGAATTTTAGTAAATTTTTAAGGCCTGACTAGAGGCAGAAGGTCAGAGTTCTTTCTTAAATCCTGTTTTGAGGGAAATACACAGGGGCAGCATTTTTCTAGTCTCAGGGCACAGGATTATTTTAATATTTGTTAGTACCATCCCCTCCCATGCTGTGGATCCTTACAGTAAAAGTTTTGGGGAGCTATGACTGAAGGGTTATAACTGAGAGGCTGTAGTGAAAGAAAACAAAGACTTCAAAGGAACTGGTTGTTACATCACACCTTTTGGAAATCTTCAGTTTTGTTTAAAGGTTTCAGAAGTAGCTGTAACCACAGTTACTACTTTTCAAGATACTGGTAAAAATGTCCAGTATAAGGCTTACCCTTCCAGACTTTCCAATCAACCCTTAATTAGTAGTGTTTATTGAATTCTGTAGGTTATGAGTTTCTGGAATATTAGGGAGTTGCTGAGAAGATGGGGTGAGCACAGCTGTATCTTTCTTGTATTTTGAGATACAGTTTCCAGACCTGCTGTTCACAGATGTGTTTTTAAACATAACTCAAACCTTTATCCATAATCCTCACTCACGAGCAGCCCCATGAATGTCAGAAGAATTACACAGGCATAGACGGATGTGGAACAGAAGTCAGCATTCTGGTGTGGAGGCCAGAGATGGCATGTGAACACATTTCTGGAAAAATTTGTCACAGGAGTGGGGAAGTGCAGCTCCTTCTGAGAGCCATCTGTGAGAAAATGATTCCAGCTCCCAACAAATTCTGAACTCACTGAGATTTGTCTTGAAGTTGTGGTTTGCATCCCAGTAAAATACTGCAGATAAGAGGATTGGTTATATATTATTACTTAGAGAGGCAGAGAACATCTCTTGAGTCTCAAGTTTCTGCTAGCATCCTGACTCTCATTTGGAAAAAAAGTAATATAGAGTGCATGCTATCCTTGAAACATTGCAGATTCCTAGTTTAGAAGATAACAGCTTCAGTCTCATAGTTAGTATTTAATCAAGTCTTGAAGTAATGCATTAATTTCAGCTTTATGGGGGAAAGAAAAATGCTCTTTATAGGCAAATAAATATGCCTGTGCCAAAACTAATTTGTGTGATGCTAGTGGTCATTGTGGGGAAAAAAAATCATTTTAGTGAGAAGAAATGGAAGTGTGCTCGTATGCCCTATGTGGAAGGGGACATTACACAAAATTTACTGGAAAATTGGGGTTTATAAATGCTGAAAGTAAGTAGCGCTTTTAGTTTTTACTTTTCCACACCTAGTACTGAAGTCATGTGATTCAAATCTGAAGAGAAATATGGTTTGAATTCCATATTAAAATACAGTTGAAGTTTCATTTTGTATGTATTGGATTTCTCGTTCATACCAGACTTGGTGTCTTTCTGCTCCTCTTGCTTTATTTTTCCAGTCTGAATGGACAGCATTTGCCTGTTTACCAGTTGAAGCAGTGCTTAGCGCTAAGTTGTTAGCCAAGAAGAAAACCCTGAGAGCTATTTTCACATGTCTTCTTCAAGGTCATTGATAAACACTCTGTTGTCTGCTGTTTTATTTTAGCTTGTTAATCACAGAATAGTTTGGGTTGGAAGGGACCTTAAAGGTCATCGAGTTCCGCCCCCCTGCCATGGGCAGGGACACCCTCCACTAGCCCAGGTTGCTCAAAGCCTCATCCAGCCTGGCCTTGAACCCCTCCAGGGACAGGGCATCCACAGCTTCTCTGGGTAACCTGGGCCACTGCCTCACCATCTGCACAGAAAACATTTCTTCCTGATAATCTCATCTAAATCTCCCCTCTTTCAGCTTAAAATTTACTCCTTGTCCTATCCCTCCACCTCCTGATCAGGAGTCCCTCTCCATCTCTCCTGTAGCCCCCTTTAATACAGTAACGTTGTATTCTATATGCTGCCCAGTTTGGGGGTTTGTAGAAATTGAATTCTGCATTTTTATCTTGGGTAAACTTAAAGTGGTGGGCAGAATAGATATTAAGAAGTTTCTGTTGGTGATGTAGTGATCTTCAGGTTGTAATTAACATTGAGTGTATTTAATAAGAGAACTTGTGGTAAAATACTGTTAATAACCTATGTTAATATACTGTTATCTTGTATCTGTATGTAATTCCCCTGTTCTTCCTAGATGTGTAGTCAGTTTCTCAGACTGGTAAGGCTTGTTGTGGTACCCTAGAAGCTTGTTGTATCTTAAATAATTAACAATTAATGAATGTGCTGAGATACAGTGATGGGGGAGAGGAAGGAGATAATGTAGTTTATGGTACTTAAAGCAGTCTGCAATGAAATTGGTAGAGCTCTGTTTTGAGCATCTTACGTGAAATGGACAGAAGTATTTGACTTGGGCTTTTTTCTGTTACGTTAAGCATGTGCAACTTTGAAGGCTAACGCTTAATTTGGGAGCCAAATTAGTTAGGTCAAAGAAAAAATCCCTGTAATACTGAGGGCCTGATGGCCATGCTGTTTGCACCAACTGTTGTCTTCTTCAGAGCTGCTCTTCCTGTGCTGTACTACTTATGCAGATTTAACTAGTGACATCTTCATCCTTTCCCAGGACTTGTAGTTTTTTAATCTGTAGTTACATCAGTTTCCAGAATACATTTAAGGTCAGCATAGAGGTCTTCAACTATCCCAAGACACCAGTTGCTCTTTCATACCAGTATTACACATTTCTAGCCTGATGTAAATCAGCATGTATGCAAATGTATTGCAAAAAATGTCACAAATGTTCTTCTCTGCTATGGATGTCCAGAAAAGTGCTTAAAGTCAGGAGTGAGGATTTGTGGGGTTGGTCCTTGGTGCATTTCTTCCCTGCATATCCTTCAGACATTTCAGAAAACATGTGGAAGCCAGTGGGTCTGGAACAGAGCTCTTAGGTAGAGGCTGACTAGAACTTTTGAGTCGATTTGGATTGCTTCTTCAGGTTCAAGTATAGCTTATTGTAGACATATGTCAAGAATTTAACAGGTGTTCTTGGTTACCTTTCATTTGTACATGTCAAAATTGCAGGTAGCTTTGGCAGGGGGAGCGTGGAGAATCACGTACCTCTTGTTTGAGAGATATATTTGATCCCTTACTTTGCTCTTAAACATGCCTGCCCTTAATTTCAGCAGCGTGTCAGCGTTTCCTGGACTCCATAACATCATCATCCCTGTGAAATTAATTCCTTTCCAGATACACTTACAGCTTAATGCTTTAGAACGGTGTTTTTGCTTATGAATCATGGTTGCCATAGTTAAACAATAAGAAACAAAAAACCTTGTAGAACTTCTTATGACCTTCAAGTATGAATTTCGGGGGTGGGGGGGAATGTTTCTGGAATATAAAAGTACTTGAATTATCCGGTTCAGTTTCCTTCCTTAAAGTTGTGTCAAACTACTCTTTGTGTTCATGGAGAAACATGGTCTTCTGTGTTTAAAAAGCTTTTTATTAGGCTATGCAGCTGTAAAGAACTTCTCTTAAGAGAAAATTGATGGCATTTACATGACACAACTTGTTATCAATGAAGGCACTTTCACAACTTTAAAAAAAAGTTAAAGTTTTTATTTCGTTTGTAGGTGGAGAATAAGCAAGCAGTGCTGGGCGCAAGGGGAGCATCTGCTCTACCAACAGGCACGCCTTTCCACAAAACCTGTCCCTCTGTTTATTCCCCAAAACGTTGCGTATTCATTAAGTTTCGCAATACATTTATTCATATTCATTTCCTAGCCCTGTTTCTTATAATTAGCTAAAGAGTCCTTCTGTGCCTGCGCAGTGCTCTCTGGTGGTCATAAGGTGGTCAACGGGATGAAGTAAAACGAGTCTGCCTTGGAGTTGAACTTTTTCATCTTGCCGCAGTCTGTCCAAAGGGCCAGGCTGGTTTTCAGTCAGTTTTTTAGGGGTCCGAGGAGTCTCCTTTATCTCGCGGTCTTGTGGGTGCTGCATTCTCTCATCTCGTTTTGATTAGCAGTTCCTTCCCTTATCATCACAGTTTTGATCCTCTCATCCTGTCTTCTTCGCAAGCACAGCAAATGTTAATCATATATTGTCTGAACAGCTATTCTTAATCAGTTATTCTTTGATCCCTTGTTAACTTTAAACCCCCCTGTCTCAAAACAATATAAGATCACATCATTCAAAAACTTCTTTAAGCAGAGGAGCCTTGTCCTATAGCCTGAAGGGGAAATTCAGATTGACAGTCTCTCAGCTGAACCACTCAGCTCTTCTTTACCTCAAGCACCTGTACTGAATGAAGTGTAAAGGGAGAAGCAAGGGAGGATAGGTTTAGGTTATACTCTACAGGTTAGCATTTAAACATGTCCTTAACCCAAGGCAGGCCTATGGCATTTCTGTCATTGTGAGAGCAATCCTTTCATACTCACCTTTTCACTCACAATATCCTCAACTATACAAGGGTTGTAAATACTAATGGTAAGCTCCTAATGTGTGTGCTTTCAAATGCTAAAATTGGTCTCAGTGTATGATTTAGTTGTGATGTTGTACAATGCTGTGCAGTTATACAGCAATGCCATACTGCCTGAGGAGGCACTGCACGGTGCACAAGGAAGGCGCTAGCTCAGCACGGGAACATCATCATGCCCTTTCTTTCCTACTCTGCATTTCAACTGTGTTTGCTGGAGAGAGGTTGTTTTGTGTTGTCACATCTTTCTTGGAAGTTATATCATTACGTACTTTCAGACATTTTAAAAAACTGCAACACAGATTACAATTCAGTCAGTAGTGCTTCATGAACATTAAAAATGCCAAATCAAACTCGTAATGAGACTGCTTAATTCAAGTGCCCTTATCTTTGCTTCGTCTCTGATTTTACAACCAAGTAACAGTGAACACTGGCCTTTCAAATACCCTTTTCTGCCCAGACTTAGCATAGTCTGATAAATTGCCATAGATGACAGAAACTTTACTTCAGTAGGTTTTTCTTTTTAACAGAGCAGCTTAATGTGTATTCACCCTGTTGTGCTATCAGCTCAAGGTTGTGAAGGGTTGAGGGTGAATTCTGTCACACAGCTGTCCCATCACTGTCCCATTTCTTTCATAGATAAACTGCAAGAAGGGTCCTTGAGAAGGGAGATTTCTGGGCCATAGCTGGTGTAGTTTTCTCCAGCACAGCAGCATCAGAGCAGCTCTTCTCCATTTCTTTTAACACAGATCATAACCTAATAGATCACACAACTTGAATGTCTAATCTTAATTCAGTGATGTGAAAAGCATGTTAATAGCTAGGCTGCAGTCTTCTGCAATATTGCTGGAATCTCAAAAGAAAATAACTTGTTAGGGTTTCTTGGAAGTAATATCTGTCTTGCACCGTGATTTTAAATGCTCCTCAGCATGTGTTATGCCTTAGTAAAACCTTGTTGATTGTAACGAGTGTCCACTTTGATATATCTGTAAATGGAGTAATAAGTTAAATTGTGTAGATCAGACTAGCTGCATTTTCATGTATGTGGTGGTTGTTGCCTTAAAGGGAATGTAGAATCGGCTTTAGGGGGAAAATGTTGCAAAAGCCATTGTTTAATTACTTCCAGTAAAACTCAACTTTTGCAAGACTCCTTTCAAAAGCAGCGGTAAGATTTTTGCGTTAATGGACAAAAATGTCTTTTTTTATGCTCCCAAGCATTTTTAATGGAGGTGTCAATTTAAAAATTTTGCTGACTGTGCTATTGAAGCCAGCCTGTCTTCTAATAAAATGAATCCATCTTGTAACACAATGCTAGTTTGTGGAATTTCTGTGTAAAATGTTAGCTGTTTCAAGGTGTGATTGACTGCACATTTCACCTTGACTAACTTGCAGGAAAAAAGGCAGCAGGCAGGGTAATAGGCAGTATTTTGCAATACATGCAATTCCTTAATTTCAATGTAAACGATTTTATTCATTTGCATTCTGATTATGGAATCCAGAATTGTGCTTAGTGCCTGCATCTGAAATAATGGAGCTGACACTGCTATCAAGCTCATGCAACATGAAGTTCTCAGTAAATTCTTGAATATTAGTATTATCTTTTACAATTAACGCAGCTTCTCTTATGTGGCATGACTATAAAGCTGTTGTAGTCCTTCAAGCTATTTTTTATGAATACTGAAACACTTTTTTTTCACCTTGCTCAACTGTGAGGCTAAGGGGATGTAGCAAGAGAAGGACAGACAGAAACTAACCTCCTCCAGCAGCTTGCAAACTGGATGGAGTTCTGTCTCTGTCTCCTTTTTTCTTGTATTGTTTTGTTATTGAGAAAAGTTGCTGGGATCAAATTAAGGTGACATCTGCTGTTGGGCTTTTCTTCAGAGGTTAGGGTGAGCCATTCAGTGCCTTGTGACACTGATTTCACCGTCCATTGCATTCTTGGTGTGTTTATAGATGAGGTGGTTGGGGAATACCAGTTTGAAGACTGCTATGTTAGCTCCCTGATAGCTGCTTGATAGAAGCTTCACTGTACCCAAACTGGCTGTCTCTGGAAATGGTGAAATTCAATATCTGAAATATATTAACCTTGACAATGAGGAAAAGGTGTGCCTGATAAGAGCACTACCATAATATTTTAGATAGTGGTTTTGATATACATTAATTGATGTGGCCCTTGAAAACATGGGTCCTGGTCACTTGCTCCTGCTGTCTTGTAATGGCACAAGTTGCGTTTTCATCTGGCTTAATTCCCTGATCTGTTTTATTGTAAAAGCAATTTTCTCAAGATTAAGGAGAGAACAGGGAGCAACCAGCTGGGTATGCAAGGGGAGTTCGGACCTTGTTTTGGTGTCTAGAAGGTAAACACAAAGCACAAATGCCCAAAGCTTTAAATATTGTGTATTGGACTAGTATTTAAAAGTCAACAGTGCACTTTTTAATTGTTTTTAAAAGTATCACTTAATGATCCCAGATGTCTACTACTTCCTACCTTCTTTTAGGGCCCTCATCTGCCAGTCCTCAAGTCTGGAGTTGGTATGGTATGGTAGTACAGATTAAAGTCAGATGTTCTTTCATCTTTAAAACTTAACCTCCTTGTTATGGTGGAAGAGTCCCACAGAAATAAGAAGGAAATTGCTTAGAAGAATTCTGGACAACTTTATACTTCTGAAAAGAGAGCTTGCTCACAAAAATATAGGGTGATGCACTTGTGCCAAATTACTAGTTTGTAGTAATGGGGAGAAAAGAGTGCTTCCTCTTGCATAGTGGCCTTTTTTTCTTTAAATGATAATCTTTCTGTTTATGAACTTCATAATTCAAAACCTCAGTCTTCCAGAACTAACTCTGATAATCAAGTAAACGGTATCATTTACTTTGAAGAGATCTTTCCATGTCTCATGATACCAGAATATGATACAAAAAGGACAGGAAGTTTTCTGTCACGTTCTGGAAGAATTGAGCATGTTGGTTAAAGAGTTTGTTACCATGAAATAATGTAGCTTTTTAAAAAGTGTCCACCTTGCTGTGCCATCCTTTCAAGAGTGAAACCTGATGAGCCTGTGTCTGTTCATGAATGCATTTAACATGCTGAATAAGACAAAGGATGCTTCAGAATGAACTGCAGAACTTAAACAGTTGCTTATTTTATTTCTTAAAATGTGTTGGAGGACAGGTGATAATACTGATTAATTTGGTTTTTTTTGTTTTGTTTTATGAAGTGAGACATTTTGTTAGAGCTTATGCTTCTGTCAGCGAATTTGAGACAGTGCTGCATGGGTTGCATTAAGATTTTGGTGCTGTTGTTGCTGGTTTTGTGTGTGGGAAAAAAAAAAATTAGAAGTCTTTAAAATCAATAACATGTCCAGAATGAAGGTTGAGTTTGGTTATTTTGATTCTTCACTTTAAACTAACTATACTCTTGTGTTGGGTAAGGGTATGGGGAGTATCCAAGATGACAGGTGTAAAAGTGGAATGATGGAAGTTCAGATGCTTCACCATGCTTCTCAGAAGGGCCTACCTGGGGTGCTGTTGGTTCACCTGTGCTTATGTCTCTTTTTTTCTAGAATATGGTATCAAGTTTTCGTGTTTCTGAACTGCAAGTGTTGTTGGGGTTTGCTGGACGTAATAAAAGTGGGCGGAAACATGACCTCCTGATGAGGGCACTGCACTTACTGAAGACCGGCTGCAGCCCAGCAGTTCAGATAAAAATCCGAGAACTCTATAGGCGTCGGTACCCAAGGACGATTGAAGGACTATCAGACTTATCAGCTGTAAAACCTGCTGTTTTCAATTTGGACAATAGTTCCTCGCCTGTGGAGCCTGACCTGGCTGTTGCTGGCATTCACCCTCTCCCTTCTACTTCAGTCACGCCTCAGTCTCCTTCCTCGCCTGTCAGTTCCGTGCTCCTCCAAGACCCTAAGCCCCACTTTGAGATGCAGCAACCATCCCCTCCGATTCCACCTGTTCATCCCGATGTTCAGCTGAAAAGCCTACCTTTTTACGACGTGCTTGATGTGCTCATAAAACCTACAAGTCTAGGTAAGTGTTTAATAGTTCTGCAGGTTGCTTAATTCATTAAAAAGGTGTTGCTTATAATAGTTCTAAGTCCAGACTTAAATTGCTTTTTGCAACTGGGGAAAAGTGGAAAGTCCCTTCCCTTCTTATCATAGATCAGTTTGGGTTGTAAGGGACCTTTAAAGGTCATCTAGTCCTACCTCCCTGCCATGGGCAGGGACATCTTCAACTAGATCAGGTTGCTCAGAGCCCAGTCCAGCCTGACCTTGAATGTAAAACATTTCTTCCTCCTAGGTAATCTAAATCTCCCCTCTTTTTGTTTAAAACCATTACCCCTTGTCCTATTGCTACAGGCCCTACCAAAAAGTCTGTCTCCATCTTTTTTTGTAGGTCCCCTTTAAGCATTGAAAGGGTGCAGTAAGGTCTCCCCAGAGCCTTCTCTTCTCCAGGCTGAGCAACCCCAACTCTCTCAGCCTGTCCTCATAGGAAAGGTGTTCTTATTTCTGCTCTTGCTGTCTTTTCACCACTTGTCCCCAAAAGTTCTAACCCACAGTTCAGAAAAGTGGTCTCATCTGTAAATATTATATGATTAAAGATCTTTGTCTTTTGAATACTAAATAATATAGTAGAATAGTTCAGTTGGAAGGTATCTGCAATGATAATTTTAACTGCCTGACCGCTTCAGGGCTGACCAAAAGGTAAAGAGTAATAGTTAAAAACATTGTCCAAATGCTTCTTAAGCACTGACAGCCTTGGTGTGTTGACCACTTTCAATGTTTAACCACCTTTTTGTAAAGAAATGTTTTCTAGTACTGAGTCTGAACTTCCCCTGAAGGTACTTTTGTCTGAAAGATTTGGACCTGAAGTCTCTGCCCAGTACAAATAAGTAACACATCTCTCAGGGCCAACAGGAAAAGGATTTCAGGGTCAGTATTAAAAGTATTTCAGGGTCAATTAATAAGTTGTAACAGCATAAGGAGAGAACATTCACTTCTTTAGGTTGCCTACATCTCACTTCAACAATGCTGCAGGTTCTGGCATCTTGGTTCAACAAACATTCAGTGTTGTACTCAGCTCAGGGAAGGTTTCTCAGTGTGCCAGTTGTTGCCATGCTCTGTGTTAAAATGTACAGTGGTCCTTTGTCTTCCAGATAACCTGAAATCTTGGTTTAACTTCCTCAGATACCTCACTCTTAAACAAATTCAATTATTTGGAAATAAGTTGTTTTCTGTGTTGAAATTCAACCTGTCTTACCTTACATGGTAGAAAATGTTACCAAGCTATTTAGTAATATTGGTTAGAAACTTCAGCATTTTGCAAGCTGTTTGCATCCTCTTAAACATTTTAGTTTCTTAACTGATAATAGTCTCTTAGGTTGTGACGTGTACCTCAGTGAGGCATATACTGATGACTGATCATCTTTGAGTACTTAAAGCAGTAAACATAGCAAGCATCACTTTGTAAATAATGCCTCTTGTCACTTCTGTTTGTGTTGTGACACCCTGTTAGAGCAGAGTTTAATGTAGAACATTAATGTTTAATATTGGTACAATAGCTGCTGTGGTGTTGGACAGCTCTAATCTGTCGGTGCCACCATGTCCTGGCTAACTCCTGCTTAACCTTTTTTCCCCGAAAGGACAATGCTTCCTTAGGGGTGTCACCCATATAGTTAGAGCTGGATGTAAGTTCCTCTTTCCTTTGAAGACCGGAAGCTCTTTGTTGCATGTTGACGAGTTTTCCTAGGAGTGAGGATTATCTAGTCTTGTAAGATTTGGGTCCTCTTAGGATGTGGGCAAGGGCTCCAAGGTTAATTTAACTGAGTACTTGCTTGCCTTTAGACTCTTTCCAGAGTGGAGGACCTGAAGGTGGCAGCAGCTAGAGCGACAACTCAGATCTGTGTGAGGAGGAGTGGGGAAATGAGTTGTGGGGAATGGCTTGATGTGCAAATAATGAGCCCTTCTGATGTTAGAAGGATATGAACATGGGCTGAAAATCACTCTAACACAGGTTCAGGAGCAAATTTGGAAATGAAGCTTTCTTTAATGGTTTTAGATTGATATGGGTAGCTTATAGTCCCAGTTAGGTAGACTCGGGTGATTGGGACATGGAACAAACAAGTTTTTTGTGCTTGAGAATTAAGGATTTGGAAACGAAATACATTGGAGGCCTAGGAGTATAGCACACTTCACTGTGACTCTTTTAAAGGGATGACTGTAGGTATTCCTTTGCACTAATGTTAGAATAAAAGAGCAGATGTAGGTGTGGGGTTTAGTTTTAACCCACATCCAATTCAGTAAAAAAATATTTCCATGATCTTTTGAACACATGCTCTAGTATTAGTTTGAAATACAAAATGCTGTCTGTGGTATGTGTGTTCGCACATGTATGCACAATGTAGTTGTTTTGTATTGTTTGAGGAACTTGGTGTGTGTGTATGTGTCTGCTCCACCTGGATTCTGTTTTGTGTTTGTCTTTTTTGTGTGTGTTCTGGACGCAGAGATCGTCTTCTCTGAATGTTGCGGTGTGCAAAATCTAGTCTCCAAATTTGCCTAGTTTAATTGTACTATTTTTGCATTTGTCCTTCTTGCTAGGTACTTTAAACTGTTGGACGAGTCCAGTCTACCTTTATTTCAGGTCAAGATTTCTAACCTGGGGAAAGTAGATAAGGAAAGAACATGTTCATACCATGAGCCCTTAATACTGAAATGTTAGTGCTTCCTATCACTGACAGACAAGTAGGATTCTGATATAAAAGCTGTTTTTTGTGTGTGTGTTTGGTTTTTTTTTAATTTTTGCCAAATCCTAGTGAGGGGTAATTCCCAGACGTGAAGTCTACCTGACTTCTAGTAGTACTTTAAAATAGTTGCAGACATCTTTGTGGTACTCCTTTTTCCCCAGGTATCCAGTGTTATATTTTGTTGTGTGTTTATTTGAAACTTTCTCACTTGGGAGAAAGGATTATAACACGGCTTGCCAAGCTTCTTTAGTGCTGAAGTGTAATGTGATATTAAGCCATCTGAATATAGTTGAATGGAGGATTTGTTCCATTGCTTTCCTGTTGACAGATACATGCAGTTCAACTGCAATTTAGAATCATAGAATCACAGAATGGTTTGGGTTGGAAAGGACCTTAAAGATCATTGAGTTCCAACCCCCTGCTGTGGGCAGGGACACCTTCCACTAGACCAGGTTGCTGAAAGCCTCTGTGTGATTTGTGACTTGTGCCTTATTCCAGGAAGAAACTCAATTGCAGATCCTGTTTTAATCAATGACTCTAATCACGATGGTTAAACCTCTTTTGTGTTTTGTTTTTTCTAGTACAGAGCAGTATTCAGAGATTCCAAGAGAAGTTTTTTATCTTTGCTTTAACACCTCAGCAGGTCAGAGAAATCTGTATTTCCAGGTAAGAAGGAAGAGTGTGGCAGAGTTTAGGTAAACACTTCTGCAAAATTTCAGGAGAAAATGTGGGGTTTTTTGTTTGTTTTATGCATCACTTATGCTTACAGATGCGGAGTGATAATCCTCAACAAAACTATGCTGAGTTTATCTGTTCTGTGTTCCTCAGGAACTACTGCGCAGAATTTATGTTTAGTAAATCCTACACCATTAAAGAGTTAACAATTACTCTGTTCCAAATAATTGTGACTATTTAGAGAGGTGGTAAGCTTTTTTTCCCTGCATGTTTCCTGGCTGCAGGAACGGAAGGCTGCTTTTATCTTTTGTCCCAGGGTTTGTGTCACTGCAAGACCTATGGTGTAAGCCAAGAGCATTCATAGGGTTTTTTCTTCTCTGGCAGTATCATACTTTATTGTTACTATAAACTCTTGCCAGAAGATGATGATCCTAAAGTCCTGCTTAACTTGTAGTAGCTAAACAGAGGTGTTGCTCATAAGACTTGTTCATAGCTCAATAAAAGAAAAATAAGAGCAAAGTTCAGTGATGTTGGGGCAGATGTGCCAGTTCTTTCTGCGTCTGACTGGAATACAAAATCTGGTGTCTAAATGAATATTTAACTTGATTTTTTTTCTTTCTCTTTGTTGCAGGGACTTCTTACCAGGAGGCAGGAGAGATTACACAGTCCAGGTTCAGCTAAGGTACCTTCACAGCGTTATCTTATAATCTCTTAATTGGC
This sequence comes from Pterocles gutturalis, assembly GCF_000699245.1. Lineage (NCBI taxonomy): Eukaryota > Metazoa > Chordata > Aves > Pterocliformes > Pteroclidae > Pterocles > Pterocles gutturalis. Next base: position 14,226 of record NW_010123530.1, read on the forward strand.
TAAAGTGATGTAAGTCTACATGTTTTTGGAGACACATATGTAGTGACACTTGGAAAATGATGCTTTCTCTTCTTGGGGATATAGGTTATGCCTAGCAGAGACAAGCTGCCCTCAAGAAGATAATTACCCTAATAGTTTGTGTATTAAAGTAAATGGGAAGCTGTTTCCATTGCCGGTAAGCTTGTTTGTACGTGTTTGTGGCTTCTTTGTGACTTGTGGTGTGCATGTGTTTTTTCTGTAATGTTAACTTCCTGAAATGACCAAGCTGCTTATTGTTACCACTCAAATTTCTCTAGTCACTAATGTTAGACATACAGTTTGTATGTTTGATGTGTGAGATAACCATTGCTGCTATTAATCGTTTCACAGCCACTGCATGGATTAATTGTATTTTAGTCAGCTATAGCAAACCTCATCTGTTGCAGTTAACACAACAAAACATTTAAAAAAAAAAAGGTGTCTGCATGGGCAATATTCCTTGTAGGTCTTCAAACTGAGTTTATTTGACTTGATTGGTAGTAGCCCTTGCTATTTGGGCTATCTATATGTGTGATTGGCTTGAGTTCCTTCTTGTTATGAGGGAATGGTGTCACCTTCCTGTGTACAAGTTTGTACATTGCCTGGTTAGAGCAGAATTCAGTGCAGGGATGAAGAACGGACACATTTTAGTGTTCCCAGCATTTGCTGATACGGGAACAGAACAGTGTTGGCAGTAATGTGATTTACTGGTGTCTGATGTTGCAAAAGTTTGTACGTAGGCAGGGTCACCTCAAGGCTTAAATATATACAGAAGGGGAAAAGCCCTCATTATTCTTGAAAAATCTCTGGAATTAGTATCTCTGTATAATAGAACAGAGATAAACTCTTATGAAACCCATTCTGAAATAGATCTGGAATCTATAGAAGATGGAAAAAAATAGTAGTACAGAGGTTTTTTCAGCAGTGGGTTTGTAAAACTGTGTGGAGAGAGGAGGTGTGAAACCTCTTCTTCAGAATGTTTGTCACCTTTTTGGTGTGCCATCCTGTACCCTCCCTCCTTCCATATGTGACCATGACTGCTTTTTTTTGCCTCTACTCAGCTTAAATGGGACTCTCTAGGTTCTCTTACCCCTACTTCTTTAACCATTGCATCACTGTTCTTCTGTGTATTTTCAGTGTGTAAGAGGATTTCATTCATGTGTTTTCTGGTCAGTATTTTCTGCAAATGCCTGTTATGTTCTCTGTGATAAACTTGAGGATTTTGATTTTCTCCTTCTGCATATTGTTTTTGTTTCTTTAAGTAACCCACCAAAAAGAATTGGGTCTGATGTTATCCTGACAAAATCAATGTCTGCTAGTCTCAGTCTTGCTAACATAGTTTAGGCCCTGCTGTGCTGTGTTATGCTATCCATTTTGTGCATAACATATGCCACAGTTGTAGCAAAATCTTTTTGTAATCTTTGATTATTGCTTTGCTTTAAATCCCAATCCTGTATGTTCTTCCTGCACACAATAAGATGATTCTTTAATGAGTTCAGCAAAAACTTTAGGTTAGAAAGTGAATAAATGATGATTGTCTTGGCAACTTCCTTGCCTCCTCCAGTAAGAGCTGAATGACAAATATAATCATAGAATCATAGAATGGCCTGGGCTGGAAAGGACCTCAAAGATCATCAAGTTCCAACCCCCTGCCATAGGCAGGGACACCTTCCACTAGACCAGGTTACCCTCACCCAGCCTGGTCTTGAACCCCTCCAGGGATGGGGCATCCACAACTTCCCTGGGCAACCTGGGCCACTGCCTCACCACCCTCATAGTGAAAAATTTCTTCCTAATGTCTAGTCTAAATTTACCCTCTTTCAGCTTATACCCATTACTCCTTGTCCTATCACCACACTCCCTGATGAAGAGTGCCTCCCCATCTCTCCTGTAGCCCCCTTCAGGTACTGGAAGGCTGCTATTATGTCTCCTAGGAGCCTTCTCCAGGCTGACCAACCCCAACTCTTTCAGCCTGTCCTCATAGGGGAGGTGCTCCAGCCCTCTGATTAATTTTGTGGCTCTCCTCTGGACTCTCTCCAACAGGTCCAGGTCTTTTTTATGTTGGGGGCCCCACATCTGAACACAGTACTCAAGGTGGAGTCTCACAAGAGCAGAGTAGAGGGGGAGAATCACCTCCTTCGACCTGCTGCTAGTGCTTCTTTTGATGCCCCCAGGACACGGTTGGTTTCTGGGCTGCAAGCGCACACTGCCAGCTCATGTTCAGCTTCTCATCTACAAATACCCCCAAGTGCTTCTCCTCAGAGCTGCTCTCTATCCATTCTCCACCCAGCCTGTATTTGTGCTTGGGATTGCCTCGACCCACGTGCAGGACTATCAACCCCTGTAAATAGTCACTCCCCCTCCTGTTTTATAGGCTCCCATCAAGTACTGGAAGGCTGCAATGAGGTCTCCAGTAATGTCAGTCTGAGTGCTCCTGCAAACATTTTTTTTTGTTGATTTGGTCACTGCCTGCATCCCTCTGGTGGTTCCTTTCTATTGCAGGAAATGTAAGACAACTTATTTGCCTCAAAGACCACTGTTGTCCAAGCCAGTAGTGTTGGTGTTAGGTAATTAATCAGTGATTATTGCCAACTTGGACAATTCTTGAGTACTGTTCTGTCTTTCTCTGGTGTGGCAGTTCATGCCTCTGCAGATGTCTGTGAATTATTCTTGGTCATCTCCTTGGCTGCAATCCTTACCAGAAACTTCAGAGGAATACGGCCAGGGTGCCAGCACTGCTTCAAGTTGTGCCAGCTCATGTTAACACGGTGTTTTCTTGTATTCCCCCAGCTATCTGTGTCCTCCTCCTAGTGTCAGAGTAAATGTAGAGCCTTCCCTGCTGGTGTCTTGGCTAGACAAAGGATATTATACATAATGCACTACGGCAGGTGGTTTTCCTGTTGAGTTCTCTTGCAGGCAAGACAAAATGCGAATCCCAAAAAAACTTCCCAGGGGACTTCATCCTTTGAAGGAGAAAATCAAATATATCAGGGCAGGTTGGAAATAGCCACATAGAAGAGCAATCACTCTTTCTGTTGATAGATTTTTTTCTGGCTCTGGCAGATTCTGCCTACTTTGACTAATATGATTTTTGAAAGAAGCATAGAAGCTTTGCAGACCCAAATAATTTTGGCACTTGCTAGCCACTAGACTTAGCAGCTTAACTAAACAGTGCTAGAACATGCTGGTTGTGATAGACATGCAGAATGCTCTTTACCCGAGTACTGGAAGGCTAGGAAGGTAGGGTTTTAGATTGAATTTGATCTCAAGGTCATTCCTGCATGGAAGAAAACATCAAAAGCTTGACTGAAATGAAGCATGTGCACTGCAGAATGTCTCTTTTTTTAAAAAAAAAAAAGGGGAAATATGTCCTGTGGTATACTTGGCTGGTGAGTGGAAGAGACTGTTTATTTCTGTTTTTTATTTTCAGACTTAGCATCTTTCAAAGTAACACTTTTTTTCCCAAGCACTAGGCTGTGAATGTGTGTTTCTCTGGGTAAAACAATGTATGCGTGGGGTCATTTTCAGCATATCCTTTCTGGGAACATTCTTTTATGGAACAACACTGTCTTGAACTACATGAAATCTGGCAGTCAGGCCTATACAAGACATAGGGCTGCAATCTTTTCTTGGCATCCTTCTGGTGTAGGATGAATTTTTGAGATGAGTGGACTGCAGGCTGGCTGTGTGAGCTCAAAAGAGATTCTTTGAGTTCTGTTAGTGTTTTGCTTTCACAGTGACAGGCGCAGGGTGAGATGAATAAGCTGCAGTTAGGCTGTGTGCTCCTTTGCGTAGCACAAGTACTGTCTGCTCGGTACTTGTGCTGTGGGAAGGAGCACACAGCTGCTCTCTGTAGTTTTATTTTCTATATGACGTGTTTGAATTGAATCAAGAGCCATCCTGTCTTTTGCTTCTAAGCAAGCACACACTCTACAGAGAGAAGCTGTCCAGGTTATGAAATTCTTCTTCAAAGCTAAGCAAACAATATCTGGTTTATTTTGTTTCTGCAGACAACAGCAAAGCCTATTTTTTTTCTTATATTTCTATCTTAAATAGAGCTGATATTCCATCTGTAGATCTTCTTCAGGGGCCTTGGCAGAGTACAGGTGACAACCTGTTGCTGTTAGGGCTAGGTGTAGTTGATGCAGGCAAAGCGGACATGAAAATGTGAAGCTCTTGGAACAAGACTTTGTTTCTTAAAAATAATCAGTGAAGTGTTTTCTGTGTGTGAAACACTGAATTAACTCTTTAGGACGTGCTGTGTGTGTCATTAAGGCTGTATCCTTGCGATGTTTTATTCTTTTTCAGTGGGATGGGGGGGGGTGCAAAAGAGGACAAAGCATCAATGTTGCTTTTTACTCTTCCAGTGAACTTACCTGGACCAAAACTGTGTTCTTTTCCACCTTCTCAGCACTTCTGTAAAACCATTTTAAAACCAAAAATACTGAATTGTGGATGGCTTATGCTATTGGACTGTCAAAGACTGATATTTCTCAGAGCGTTAACTTTAGTCTCCAGCCTACAGACCCTCTAGGTTTACTTGCTTACTATAGATTTCTTTAAAACTAACAAGTCTGTTTCAGCAGGTTTTAAAGTACAGTGGGGAGACTTGGTAACACTTTCTTTTCTTCCCATAGGGGTACGCTCCACCTCCAAAAAATGGAATTGAACAGAAGCGACCTGGGCGCCCCTTGAATATCACATCTCTAGTTAGGTTGTCATCAGCGGTGCCAAACCAGATTTCCATTTCCTGGGCTTCTGAAATCGGAAAGGTAAACTGTATGTTCTGTAGGATGCATAAAGCTGTCAAAATCACCTCATCTAGCATTCCTTCTCCCCCACTGCCTTATGTTGCTGGCAAGGCATACACCAGCAAGTGTTTAGTATTAAGTGGCTGAACTTATTATCCGTGCAGGAAACAAAGTTTTGCTCTAGAGGTGTGAGAGTTTACAGTAACATAGAGAAAACTTGCATACAGATTGCAAAGACTTCCTTATAGAGTTTATATTAGGAAACCTGCCATCAGGGGTTGCCTGAAATGTGTGTCAAAAATATAAAAAAATCTTTTTGGGGTGTAAATGTTACAAAGTAGCTCAAACATGATAAAAACAAAAGCAAAGCCTCCTTTCTTTCTTGAAACCTGATGATGTGGGAATATGAAATTATGTAGCCATGTGTTCTAAGGTATGTTTCTCAGTATTTATTGTAACTGTCCATTAGGAAAAGCTTTTTAAACTGACCAGATGTGCCAAGGCCATGGGGGTGGAGATAGGCACTTGCTTTTGAAGTTTTTGCATTTTCTAACAAAGTAATACGAAGTAATTTTACAAAAGCAGTTTTTATTTCATAGGAAGGACTGGTTAATGGATATTTCCATCTTTGTTCTTTTGAGGTTCCTTTATTACACAAAAATGTCCTCTCTGAGTTAATTTAAAGCCACACTTGTAAATAAACTAAAACAGGGGTGAAATTTCCAGCTCAGGAAGCTCTTAGATGGCAGGTTGCTGGGAGGTTTACTGGGGAGGTGTCAGGCTGCTGGTGTCAGCTCTTTCCGGGCTTGATGGGTCCCAACTGTGCTTGTCCAGACCGTACTTGTGTGTGTGTGTGTGATTTGTAATGTAGGATATCTGAGCAGTGGGGTTTTTATTACAAATGAAGAGTATTCCTGGAAGCTTGGGTGACTTGAAGGAGAACTAACTTGATGAAGGAAAGGATGGAGAGCTAGGGGAAGGGGCGGGGGGGAAAGAAAAAAAAAATTGAAGTCTCTTCAGAATGCAATTCTAAACTTCATGGAAAACTGCAATGGGGGAAAAGCATGCTAGACTTCAGGTAGCAGGAGATAAAGGGGATGGTGACTAAAATTGTTGCTTTCTGGTGCCAGTAGTCATTAATCCAAGTTTAAAAGGAATATGTAAATATAAAAATAGCCTTTAAAATGTCTGCATGGCTGTTTAGAAATCCCTCTGTGGATTTACTAAGGAAAGAAGGGGAGAGTGTGAGGAACTTCTGAATTCTTCTTAGGTTTAAATAGCTTTTGCAGCAGTCCTTTCAGCTGTTGGTAAGTCAACTTATTCCTCTATCTGTGACTAGTTGTGTAAATCCTTCTGGATTCAATTATTAAAGTAGCTTACCTCTTTTTTTTTTTCTTCAAAATCAAAATCTGTGGACCTGAGGTTCCACATGTTTAGAAGTGTGGCTCCAGTATTAGCTTTAATAGACCAATTAAAATTTAAAAAAGAAATTGAAGTTCAGAAAATAAATGAAGGGCAGTGCTGACAGTAAAGTTTTCTAAAACAGAGGTGGAGGGAAAGATCCAAGCTGTTGCTTCCCATTCATAAAGCGCAAAACTTTTGAAACGACTGCAGTGTTTGTGTGTGGTCTTGGCCTCTCCTGCTGACCTTCCCGCCCCATATCTGCCAAAACATACTCTCGTGGAAGCAGATGAATTGGAGGTTGTCCCATCATTCCTCTTTTCTCTGAGAGTTATGTGAGTTCTTTGGTTTAAATGTTGGTGTTCTGCTCCAAGAATTTGCATAGGAGCTCTCTCTTTATCCTCTGAATGAGAGCCTTGGGGACAGTGTGGAGTGTCAGCGGGCTCACATAGTAAGATTTTATTGGCGTGTACTTGACTGATCGTGGAGGGCTTCTGAGCAAAGGAGGCATTAATCCCACAGAGCTGGTCAGGCTTGCGCCTATATAATTCATTCTGTAGCCAATAAACAGTGCAATGTATGGTCATTCTTTAAAAAAAAAAAAAAAATCAGTTTTTCTTAGTGGCTTTTAATGCATTTGGATAACTTTGCTCATATAGGTAAGAGTTCATTTTCCTCTAAGTGGTAAAGGAGGACCAGAGCAGTAGGAGATGTTTAAAATTCTTGTGCAGTACCCTGATAGTATAGGAGCCTCAGAAGGTGGCTGGCAGGGAGTGGAAATAAAGAGATTGTAGGTTGTGTGCGTTATGCAGATGAAGCCATTATTATTCTGCAGTTGTGGGCCTTGCAGAATTTTTCTCTTCATTAGTGACCTTGAAGAGAAAATGAAAACTGAACAAAAGAAGCTGGCAAGTGGCGTGAATTAGGGAATAGTGGTGAGCACTGGGGAATGTGGTGAGCCTCAGAGGAGTGGATCTGGTGTAATGAGGCTTGGCTTTAAAGTGCAGAGCAAGCTAAAGAGAAGGTACAAAGGAATTGGTGCGGCTGTGTGCCACTTGAAGGTGTTGTGTTTGCACCTGAAGGAGCATTTATCTCTTCTTTTGGCACATGATTGTCTCTGAGTGCCCCACTCACAGACTGACACTGAAAAAAAGGGAAGGATTTAAGAGACAAACATAAGACTGAACTTATAACAAGGTGTGCCACCAGTCTAAATCCTCTTTCCAAGAAGAGCCCAGATTGTCTCTTGGTTGTAGAGTTATTCTTCTTAGTTAAGTCACAACTGGAGTAGGACAATTGGACTTGATTGTCAGGAGAATTCTGGCTGAATATTGGACTCTTTCAAAAGAATGAATTCACCTGTCAATGTTTTTTGTAACTATTAAGCAAAAAATTAGCATGTTTTTGTTTTTTAGGGTATGCTGCAACTCCTGTAAATAGTAATCTGTTGTCATAGGGGAAGTACTGTATGAAATCATTATTTAATCTTTTATTCGCTCTTTTTGTAGAATTACTCCATGTCTGTGTATCTCGTTCGTCAGCTCACTTCAGCTATGCTTTTGCAGAGGTTAAAAATGAAAGGGATCAGAAACCCCGATCATTCCAGAGCACTAAGTAAGTCCAGTTAATTTGCCTGTCTGTACTTTGAGGGTGGTTGGTGGCTCTTTAAAACTAGAACTGGTAATATTTGGGGGATTTGCAGCATTTAAAAAAAAAAGACAGATACGTAGAGAATCAAAGGTTCCCTTTGCTGTTGCTGAGGCATCATGCACACTTTCAGTGAGGGTCCCTGACACCTAGAGATCCCAGCTAGTGACAGACTAGTTTCCTAGATGCTTAATTTTTTTTAGATAGTTGGAAATAAAGTACATGTACTGGCTAATCAAGATTAGTTTTTTTTTTTTTAAATAATGGTGTCTGTGTGTGATTTCTTAATTTATTTTCATAGTTAAAGAAAAACTAACTGCAGATCCTGACAGTGAGATTGCCACAACCAGTCTACGGGTATCTCTGATGTGTCCCGTAAGTATGTCTGGAAATGACGATACACAGATTTCTGTGTTCATCTTTAGTGCTACTCTGTGTGTACAGTGAGGTCTTCAGAAAGAGTAATCTCATATATTGAAGCGTTAACACTAATTGGGCACGGTGACAGAATATTTATCACTGTATAAATGATAAATAGTGATAAATAAAACTTTGTATCTCCTCATCTTGGTGGCATTGCTTATACTGCTGGCTACTATAACAAACAAAAAACTTGATCACTGTGTAACAAGGTAACACCATTCCAAATCTAACAGAACTGGAGTTCACAAAACCCCTTGAAATATTTGGCAAAAAGAAAATTATAAAAGCTGGTGTCTCAGGTCTTTTAATAAAAATAAAATCCTAGAAATAACACTGCAGGTCCATTAGAAATGTTTCTGTCTGTTTTTAATTCAGTGAGGATGCCTTTATTGTTCCTCCAAGTGCCCTGTATGCACTTTGATAGGGTGGATTTGCCTGCGGTGACCCTAGCACTGGGCACCTCTGTAGTGAGAAGAAACGGTTACTTCAGCACCTGCCTCTGATGTCATTGTTAGTTATCCAGGCCCACTTCACTGTCTGCTGTTAACATCTCCTGCAGCTGGGGAAAATGAGACTGACAATCCCATGCCGAGCTGTTACTTGCACACACCTGCAATGTTTCGATGCTGCTCTTTATCTTCAAATGAATGAGAAGAAGCCTACCTGGATCTGCCCTGTCTGTGACAAAAAGGCAGCTTATGAGAGCCTAATATTAGATGGGTAAGACACTGGCTTTGCGGTTTACTTTTATTTAAAATTTTTCGTTATGTACTTGATAGCTACTTTTATGACTTGTGGTTTAGCCATTTCTTACTATTTTTTTTGTCAAAGTACTTAGCATATCTCCTCTGGAGAAATCAAAATGTGATATCTAAGGATAGGTCTCCCTTTTACATGACCCTATCTCTGAAGCTATTAACTTAAATTTTAAACTCATAAACAAGTGTCAAACTTGATTTAAAGGATGATTTCTGCTTCTGTATGAAAGTCTATGAATTGCAGTAATGTTGGAGTGGAATAGGTTGGGGTATTCGTTTAGGTTTCAATGTCTGGATGTCTGCAAAGGCTGTCATTAGACTTCTGGGTAAGATGAACTAGGTAGAAAGTACATACAGTGGGTCGAAGGTGATCATAATTAGCTTTTCAACTGTGTCTCCTTTTCACTTGGAATAAAAAATTTAACTTGGAATCAAAAATGAAACCACTCAATTTTATTTTTCAGACTCTTCATGGAAATCCTTAATGAATGTTCAGATGTGGATGAGATCAAATTCCAAGAAGATGGCTCTTGGTGCCCCATGAGGCCAAAGAAAGAAGCTGTGAAAGTATCAAATCCTCAGTGCACCAAAATAGAAAGTATGTACATCTGGGTACTGGTTGCAAACCAACAAAAAGTCTTGAAGACTTATTTGTAGCTTGGATAATGTGTACAGATGTTGTTTGTTTTGTGGAGGGCTTAATACTTCTAACCTTCTTGTCATTTAAACTCAAAAGAGAGGGTTGTATCCCTAAAAGTGTGTATTTTGGGGTTTTGTCTTTGCTCTTTATAATAGTGGTTAAGAAAATTAAAAGTTGCTCTTGTTTTAAATCCTTAAATGGGTAAGTGGAGATTAAACTTATGCTTTAATATTCTCAACATGATAGAGAATACTAATAAAATAGTTCCTGGGCCATACCATTCCTTGTAGTGTCCAGGAAGATGAGCTAAAACAGGATTTCTGGTTCTGTTGCAAATAGAAACTGCTGATGTCAACAGCCTTTAAAAACCAGTGATATTTCATTTTTCTTGTGTAGGTTCCACTGTCGTTAGCAAACTGTGTTCTGTCACGGTGGCCAATGAGGTAACCAAGAAGAAAGTTGATGTGATTGACTTGACGATAGAAAGCTCTTCTGATGAAGAGGAAGATCCTCCTGTCAAAAGGAAGTGCATATTTATGTCTGAAACACAACGAAATCCAAACAAAGGGTTTGTCAATTTTAAAGTTGTTATTCTGTAATGTCTCAGATAAACTGATGTGTAGACAAATGGACTTGTAATCTCTCTCTTTGGGATCCAGCTCCACACTTCCAGAGGAGAATTTCTAGATTTCTCCTTGCAGAAGGTTGTATTGATACCATACCTTTGTACAGGCAAAACACTATTAAATAGTTTGACATCTCACAAAAGACTTTGCGCTGACTGTTGCTGTGTTTATAGGGATATTTCTCCATAGAAAAGGAAGCTGATTGAACTAGTGGACAGGATTCTCCTGAAAAAGCAGATTATGCCAAGTGGAGGAGCTTTATGAAATCTTGCTAAGTTAGTGTCATCTTGAAGGGTGTAACTGTGAGAGAAAGCCTTTATCGAATCTGCTCCAGTGCCCAGGAAACTAGGCTGTATTGTGTGTTTCATCCATCCTGTCAATCTTGGATCTTGCTTTGCTGTTCTGAAATGAGACAAGCTTTTCCTCCATCTCTCTGTTAAAATGTCTTTGGACACTGTTGTTGGCCGTGGTTATCAGTCAGTCCTGTACTTTGGTTAACACAATGAACAACTCCCGGAGTCCTCTGTCAACAGCTCCATCTTTGTAGTTGTGTCTGAGTTCAGCAAACAGGTTTAACCAGGTTCTTTACTGTTGTGCTGCCTTCTGTCTGTCCCAATCCATGTGACTCTGCTGTTGTTACTGTTTGTGGTGTCCGTAAAGTTCCTGCTCTTGGCCTGTTGGGCGCAGGAGACCTGCAGGGAGAGAGGGGCACTGGTTAGGCTCACCGCTCCACAAGACAATTCCAACTGTCAGCTTTTAGTAATGGTTTATTTCTTAGTGTTGCTGCATGCATGAGGTGTGTGTCGGTCTCTCAGTGTAGTGGCTTATGTCTTGTACTAAAGTAAGAATAAGAACAAACCCCTTCTGTTTTGTCAGCTCTTGAAGTAATGTGTGTGTGGTCTTTGAGCAAATAGTTGGTCATCTTCATCAGCTTTCAGCAGTGATACTGAAATGTTGTTGCTTGTGGTGAGGACTGTGGAGGAGTCCTCTTACAAGAGACTTTTTCTTACTCTTATAAGAAAAAAATAGCTACAAATGCATCTCTTAATGAAGTTTCAGAAGGCACCAAGACTTCCTTCTGTGCCTTTGTGTTTGTCTGAGATGGCTACTTGCAACCAGAATTGTAGAAGGACTGAGTGTTCTTGTGTATGTGTCATCAATGTATTTTCCTTACTGTTTGGATATGGAAATTGAGTGTTTTCCTTCTTTAAATCCAAGTCAAAGCCAGGCTTTTGCGGAATTGCTTATCTCCTCTAAACAGTGTTGTCTGAATGCTAATTTTGACAAAACTATGGGGTGTCTTCCTATAGGCTGAAGTGTAAGAGGTGCTTGAGAAGGGAGGGTCTGAAATCCAAGCTTCCAAAATCAGTAGCATAAATGCATCTCTGGGGAGGAAGACATGAGTGGATAACTCATGGCTGGTGGGCCGAAGGGAGGGAGGGATTCAGAGCAGCTGGGGCACAGGACTTCTAGTGTTTTCACCTGCCGTGGAGTTTATGAAAGATTTTATGCCTGTTGCTGGTGCCTGTGGTGTCATCTTTAACAGTGCTATGAAGTAATCAGGCAGATGGTGGGGGTGCAGAGGAGTTTTAACCGGTTGTGTGCATGCTCCTAGAGAGCTGAACGTAGCTTGGATTCAGGCTGTGAGTAAAGTGGGTTTGATATTTAACTCCCATGTGTGTAATATGTGCTCCAGGGGCTAAATAATGGTCAGTCATGCCCTTGGTGTGATAGGTTAGCGTGAGGAATGATTATGAGGAGAAATTAAAATGAGTGCTCTGCTCCTGGCTCTGGCTACCTGCACATCCCTCCCAGGGTGCTCCACAGTGTCACTCATGTCTGTCTCCGAACGGTAGACTGTTATAAAAGACCCCAGCACTGTCGTCTGTTTTAATGCCAACTTGCTCTTACGTCACAGCTGCTGTTGAGAGCCATGATATGGTCATGTTATTACGAAGACTGTTACGAAAGAAGAAATTAGAATGGAATACTGTGTAGTGAGTAGCCACGCTGTAGCTGTGTTTTAACATAGTTGCCTTGTGAATGAGAGTATACAGCGGCACGTCATTTCTCTTCTGTAACTAACGGCCAGGTTGTTTGTAATTTCCTGTGCTGTTTAAAACAGGGTTCTCATGTATCAGCCATCTTCTGTCAGAGTGCCCAGTGTGACAACGGTCGATGCTGCTGCTATTCCTCCTTCGTTAACAGACTACCCAGTACCATTCCATCACCCACCAATATCCAGTATTTCATCAGACTTGCCAGGTAGGTGGTGGCTGTTTTTAATGTGTATTCTGACAAACTTATTAATTTGCGGGGTGGGTAATAATTAGAGAATTGATCAACATTTTCTTAATGGAAGAAGACTATATGCAGTATTGCACTGATGTGATGTCTAGACAAGTCTAGTACAGGCTGTCTTTCCAGTTTCAGATTGCACTTCCCAACAGGGATGTGAAAAACATTTGCTTCTGGGGTACACCCTCAAATTGGGACGGCAGCCAGAAACACTTCTTGCTATATTACAGTTAGACTTAGTGTAAATGTCTGGTTGTTACGTATTGTAGATGTGAGGGAGAGCAGCTGCTGACTTAAGTTATAGATATGTGATGGCACTGACTCATCCCAACCCTAGATGTAGAAATATTCTGCTAACTGATTCTAGTGGTGCTCTGTCTAGACTGTATGAAAAAAAGGTTAAGGTGAGCTACAATCTGTAAGCTGACCTCTATTGACTTTCTTTACCTAGACATACCCTAAATGCCTATGATGTATTCTTCAACACTGCTGCTAAATATCAGACAAAAGGTGGGGATACTGATTGTTTTCTATCCTGGCTCCTTGAAAAGAAAACTGTATAGAGAGACTCTGGGGGTTCTCTTTGCCAGCTGTAATGAACCCAGAGCCCAGGAAATGGTGATTTGTTGGTGACAGGTGTCACACTGGCCTCCTATACTTCCCTTTCCCCTCTCCATTGCCTGTCTCCATTTCTCCCCTGCAACATCTCTGGGTTTTTTCCTCTTCTTTCAGCACCAGTTTGGCAATGGGATGGATATCATTCCCCTTGTTTTCTCTGTCCATTTTGGTTCCCTTACTGCTCCCTCCCTCCACTTCTCCCTTGTTAAGAAATCAGTTGTCTTCCCAAATTGGATAGGAGAGTAAGCTGAGAGAACACAAGTCTAGAACTGTTTTGTTCATCTCTATCAACTGAAATTCTAGAAATGTGCCAAAAGGAAAAGAAGCTGTAAATTCTGTAAAAGCAGCTGAGCTTAAATCTCCTTCAAAATTTTTCTCTATGGAGAAGAAAAGGAGAGATGCCACTGGCCAGCACAGATTTGGAGGTGAGGGGAGAGGGAGGGAGGAAGTTTACCATTTCTTTATGTTGACATAGCAAACACAAGGCCAATATTTAGAAACAAAACAAAAAAAAGGCTGTAATTTCTCATTGGTTTCATAGTTTTAAACATCTTACCCTAAATGCTTACACGCTAATGGTGTATAAGGTGGACGCTAGTTGTCACTGCTCTTAGAGGATATACATCGAACTACTTGTAGTTTCCTCTTCTTCGTTCCTTTTATTTGTCTAGACACAAAACGGGGATGATATTAGAAATGTTTCCTTATTGGCTGCCCGTGGGTGGAGGAAGAGACCTGCTGCTTGTTTTTGGACTTGTGCATGTTGTGACTTTACTTCATTCCAGCATCTTTAATGTGATGACACTCTTCATGTCCCAGTTTGGCCAAGTCAGGTACAATATGCAGTGAAACTTGCATTATGAACCAACAGCTCCAAATGGCAACCTCCATCTAAGCAACCACATTGAACCACCCTGCAATATCCGGTGAATTATAATACATCATTCTGTCATTCTCATTCTTAAAAAGAGCCACTTGTACTCTAACTCGTTTCTCTGCTGCCTGAAATAGTCGTTGAGAGTGGTGTCACAGTGGTATATTCCATTTAGAAACTCTAACAATTACAAAAATCTGTTCTATGACCACAAAAAAGTTCCTTACATTTGTTGTGTATGAATAAAAGAAAGATGCATCAATTTATTATCCTTCTCTTCTTTCTAGGTCTGGATTTTCTTTCACTAATCCCAGTTGATTCCCAGGTATGTTTCTGAACTGTTATGGGGTTAATTTCTAAACTTGGTTTTTGTGACATACTGCTTGGGTAACTATCAGGATGCTGTCATCTATAAATATACTTCACTGTTTCTGTTGGTTTAGGAGATTAAGTTTTAAAGAAAATATCTTAATTAATTTCATGGGCACAAGACTGAAGAACGCTTTTATAGTAAATCCCTCCATGTAACACCTAAAACCGTCTGGTTTTGGATTATATGGCAACTTTGTAGGTCAAAAGTAACCAGGTGGTGCTTTTCCTTCCCTGGAAACTTAAACTTGACACAGGCAGAATGATTCTTACTGGAACTAGATTCTGATAGAGACATACTAAAGCCTTGAAGTGTGGGGGGAAGACTGGCTTCCTAACTAAGAGGATCTGAAGCAGACCCTCTGTTTCATTTCTTTGTCACTAGCAGACAAGAGTAGTAGGACTCTGTAATAGAGTTGATTTCCTAGTGCCTTAAAAACAAAGGATGAACTTCCTCCTTTTCTTTCCACTTATTGCATCTTGCAATATTCTGTGCCTGACCTTGAGATCTGAACTGGCCAAAAGTGGTAATAATAGAAGTTTATGTGGGAGACTGCAAGCAGGCATGCTGCTCTGATGTGTCCACTTTGGACAGTTCAAACAGTTCAGGCTCAGTTCCAAACATATGTCTGAGACTGGAATCCACAGGGTAAGAGAAAGTAAAATGCGTTGAACAACGTGTGTGTGCGCACACGCATGTGGGGTTGTCTTATATTCTCTCTTCTTTGACACCTGGCAACCTTGTTCTGTTTCTAAATTTGTAGAAAGTTTAGTTCTGCTTTGAGAAGGCTTGTCTTCCCCTTCAGGAAATTTAAGTCAATTCAGTAACTATAAATCAATTCAGTAATTTTTATTAATATCAGACTTGATCAGGGCTCATTTATCACTGCTAAAATGTTTAGAGAGCTGCATATATCACTGCATCTATATATTGTGAAAATGTTGATTAGCAGAGCTGCTGCCATAAGGGAATACAATTATTTGAACCTCCATTGAGGTAGCAAAAAGCATTCTGCTACTTTTTGTGATGAAAGGAGCCTGAAATATGCAGTTGTGCCCAGTAACCATGGGCAATAAACACTCTCCAACTACTAACTTTTTTTTGTGATCATCATGTGGTCGTGACTGTTTTTTAATGCGCTAGTAAATGCTCAAGCTAACCAGTTAGTAAGAAAAATAAAAATAATGGTGAGGATGAGGGAGAAAGGCTTGTGGCTACCATCTCTACTTGCTTACTCACTGGTTTGCAAAACTGTTCTTGCTGTGCATGTGTTAATGAGGATCTGCTGGTACTGTGTTTTGTGATTGTTGTAGGGAAGATGTATCTTCAGAGCATACATTTCCCTTGTGCAGTTAGTCTCTTCATTCTTCATTGTTTGTTTCAAGCAGTACTGTCCTCCTATGTTTTTGGATAGTCTCACCTCAACCTTAACAAGCAGCACGCCTGGCAGCATCATCACATCAACCAGTCACCACGAAAGCAGCACGCACGTTAGCTCCTCGAGCAGGAGTGAGACGGGAGTGATAACCAGCAGTGGAGGCAACGCTCCCGATATCATCTCACTGGACTGAAACAAGGGGCAGCATGGGGACTCCAGGAGAAATTGCACAGACCTGCTGCTTGTATCTCTGGAACTTTCAGCATCTCAGAAGTTATTCTGATATTTATTTGAAAGGATTTGCCTTCTGAAAAATGGAATAAATTCATCTACACTAGGAACAGAAGTGATAGATTCTTTTTTTCCTTGCTCGTTAAATAGCTGGTATAGTAAAGGCCCCTTCAGAACATGCTTTTATGCTTTTGGCTTGTTCTGGGGAAACTGACTTTTTGTTGCTGGGTGTATCCTAAAAATGGTCTTTAATTTTGTTGTAAAACACAGCAATAATGTAAAAATAAACTTTTTTAAAATAAAGACACTTAACCACTCTAGAACAACAACAACCTGGACAAAGGTGCAGAAGTGTATGGATTGGTGAATACTTTCACGGGGGTCTGTAATAAACTTCATTTAAGACAATGGAGCTTTGTGAAATAGCCACGACTTGTGCTGTATGTCTCTTGTTCCCCACTTCCCCCTTACCTGGGGATGTACGAGAAGCCTCTGTAAATGCAATTTTTTTTTTCCTCCTGATTGTATGTTTTTCATAAATGCCAGAAACTCCTAAGCTGTGACTTCTTCCTCTTAATGTTCTTTGGGCTGGGGAGGGGACGAACAATCTATGCAAACCTTGCATCACCCAATCTCTGTGCTATCATGTCAGAATTAGGACACCTTCCCAGCACCAAAACCCCCAAACTGTCCAGGTGAGCTACAAAGCTGAAAACTTTAAGAGGTGATAGGAAAAAAAAAAACCAAACAACCTTTTAAACTCAAATTTAGATTATAAAAAGTCCTTGGTGGTGTTCTCTGAAACTGATGACCAAGTGAAGTGCATACTTTCTGTGGCAGCTTTAAGGGGACAAAAGTAGGAATTACCTTTCTCTGACTTGCCATGAGGAAGGTTTGGTTTTTTGGAAGAGAAAAGCTGTAGCTGTACAGTGCTCCCAGTTAAGTGGAATGATGTGTTTAGGGCTTAGTGATGCTTTGTCTGACACTTATAAGGCCTCCTAATCGTGGCTGTTCTAATTTGATAAGAATAACTTCCTCCTGTTTTACTCCTCTGATGAATCACCTGCTTTGTTGTCTTTGTGCAGTGTTTCCCCACACACCTCTAAGGATAACCTCGGCAGTGCCATATGGGGAAGAGGTTACAGACCAGGAAAACCAAGTAATTTCCATAGAGCTGGAATAATGGTATTGTCTATATATTGTCTTGGTGTCAGGACCACCAC
>NW_010123531.1:0-864 GCF_000699245.1 Pterocles gutturalis
TTCAGCCAATTTTCATCTAATTTCCCCCCCAATTTTTCTCCCTATTTTCCACCCAACTTCCCGACAACTTTCCCCAAATTTTCCCCCAATTTCCACACAATTTTCCACCAATTCTCCCCTTGGTTTTCCCCTCCTTTCTCCCAATTTTTTCCCAATTTTTTCCCAATTTTCCCCCCAATTTTCACCCAATTTTCCACCGAATTTTCACCCAATTTTCCACCGAATTTTCACCCAATTTTCCACCGAATTTTCACCCAATTTTCCACCGAATTTTCACCCAATTTTCCACCGAATTTTCACCCAATTTTCCACCGAATTTTCACCCAATTTTCCACCGAATTTTCACCCAATTTTCCACCGAATTTTCACCCAATTTTCCACCGAATTTTCACCCAATTTTCCACCGAATTTTCACCCAATTTTCCACCGAATTTTCACCCAATTTTCCACCGAATTTTCACCCAATTTTCCACCGAATTTTCACCCAATTTTCCACCGAATTTTCACCCAATTTTCCACCGAATTTTCACCCAATTTTCCACCGAATTTTCACCCAATTTTCCACCGAATTTTCACCCAATTTTCCACCGAATTTTCACCCAATTTTCCACCGAATTTTCACCCAATTTTCCACCGAATTTTCACCCAATTTTCCACCCAATTTCCACCCCAACTTTCCCCAATTTTCCCCCAATTTCCACACAATTTTCCACCAATTCTCCCCTTGGTTTTCCCCTCCTTTCTCCCAATTTTTCTCCCAATTTTCCCCAATTTTCCCTCCAATTTTCCTCCCTATTTTCCACCCAATTTCCACCCCAACTTTCCCCAATTTTCCCCCAATTTTCTACCGAATTTTCACCCAAT
>NW_010123532.1:0-3618 GCF_000699245.1 Pterocles gutturalis
GCACTCAATCCCACTGTCCTTGCCTCCAACAAATATGGTAAACAACACCAGTCCCAGTACTGACCCCTGAGGAACATCACTAGTCACTGGTCTCCGCTTGAACATCAAGCTGTTGACCGCAAGTCTTTGAGCATGACCATCCAGCCAATTTCTTGTTCAATGAATGGCCCATCTGTCAAATTAATGTCTCTAATTGAGACACAAGAATGTTGTGTGGGACAGTGTCAAATGCTTTGCACACGTCCAGGTAGATGACATCAGTTGCTCTTCCCTTATCCACCAATGGTGTAACCCCATTGTAGAATGCCACTAAATTTGTCAGGCATGATTTGCCCTTAATGAAGCCATGCTGGCTGTTGCCAGTCACCTCCTTATTTTCCATGTGCCTTAACATAGTTTCCAATAGGATCTGTTCCATGATCTTGCCAGGCACAGAGATGAGACTGACTGGCCTTATTTCCCTTTTTAAAAATAGGAGTTATGTTTTCCCTTTTCCCATCTGTGGGAACTTCACCACTTCACCACTGCCACAGCTTCCCAGATATGATGGATAGTGGCTTAGGAGCTTCATCTGCCAGTTCCCTCAGGACTGGGAAGGTCAGGTCCCATGGACTTGTGCACCTTCAAGTTCCTTAGATGGTCTCCAACCTGACCTTCTCCTTCAGTGGGTGATTCTTCATTCTCCCAGTTCCTGTCTTTACCTTCCGTGACTTGGGTTGTGTGGCTTGAACACTTGCTAGCGAAGACTGAGGCAAAAAAATCACTGAATACCTCAGCCTTCTCCATGTTCCAGGTAACCAGGTGTCCTGTTTGCTTCTGGAGAGGGTCCAATTTTCCCTAGTCTTCCTCTTGTCCCCAACATACCTATAGAAATTTTTCTTGTTGCTTGTGACATCCCTGGACAGTTTTAATACTGTCAGGGGTTTAGCTTTCCTAACCTTATCCCTGGCTGCTCAGATAATATCTCTGTGTTCCTCCCTGGCTACCTGTCCTTGCTTCCACCTTTGTTAGGCTTCCTTTTTGTGTTTCAGTTTGTCCAGGAGTTCCTTGTTCTGGTGTTTTTGCCTCACTTCCACTTTTTTGGGATGCATAGCTCCTGAGCTTGGAGGAGGTGATCCTTCATTATTAAACAGCTTTCTTGGGCCTGTCTTCCCTCCAGGGCTTTATCCTATGGTATTCTACAAGCAGATCTCTGAAGAGGCCAAAGTCTGCTCTCCTGAAGTCCAGGGTAGTGACTTTGCTTTGCATCCTCCTCACTGCCCTAAGGATCTCTGCACAAGTCATCTGCTTTGGAGAAAAACACAACAAAATGTCTGGTACCTAATAAAATTTTTTTTTTAGTTTTCTGGAATTATACTAAATTCACACTTATATTTGTTCCCTCTTTTTCAGAAATGTCAGAGCAAACCAGTGTCTAGCAGGCTAGCTCAAAATTTTCCTGCAATCATGATGGATTTTTCTGTGAAGAGAAATTGTTAGACTATCAAAACTGTGAGATAGAAAGTAAGCAATAACAACTATTGTGCTTAAATTACTGAAGGTGTTAAGTTAATGAGACGACTTCCTATCCAGGGCTTCCAGAATCTGATTCTTATAGTAAGTGTCTAAACTACACTTCTACAACACCTAAGCAGCAACCCTAATTCAGATGCTGTAGCTGATATTGTCCATTATTTTCTAGACAACCCCAGTTCACAAGAGGGTTCAAACACTGAAATTCTCTCTTCCAGGGACTTCTTGACCTTATAATCTCCAGCAATGCTAAGTTATACTTTTCTATTAGACAAACTGATGTATCATCAAATGCAAAGTCATTGAATCTTCATACAGATTTTATCTGGAAAGGCAGTGTGGTTCTTGCACACTCTTTACTCTCATTATTTGTCTCTGGCTGACCATAACATTTTGTTTCTCAAAAAATAAACAAAAGTCTCTGCAGGAAAACAGAAATTTACAATACTAGTATAATCCAAGTTTTGCATTTTATTTTTTTTTTAATAAGAGAAGGGGAGAGGTTATGGAATTTTGCCTTTCTCTTAGCTTTTCACAGTCTCATTGTTCTCATCTCTCATTAATAAAGATTTATTGTCAAGGACAAGGCACTTGTGAGACAAGAAGAACAAGACAATAAGACCCATGTGGCTTCATCTTGATCAAATCTGAGCTCCTTCTCACTGCAAGCACCAAAGGGAAGATCTGTCCCATAACTTCAGATTACTGATTATAACATCAGAATGCTGTTTATAACTTCAAGTTACTAAGTATTAAATTCATGTAACTCTAGCCATCTAAAAATTCCATATCCACTCTAAGGTTATAATTTAAGAACCCCCCCTAGTCAATGAAAGTAAAGAGGTCCCTTCAGGGTGATTCATCCCATCTACCTTAGGCACGCTCTCCATGCTGTGGTACCATGTCCTCTTCAATTACTACAACAGCAGTGCTAGGCAAACAGCAGAGGCTAGATGCATAATCCTTTATATGGCTACAGTCAAGTACAATGACTCTCATACTAAATCACATAAATATAATAGGTCTGAGAGCATGAGGATGATGAGAATTAGAGATCTAATTCCTTTAACCTAGAAATGAATCAATAAACTGATAGGTAGGGGGCCAAAAGTGGCAAGGCTGCCCCAGCTCTGTGCCCTTGAGTCCAGCCAGCATCGAGGCTGAGCATGCCTTCCCAGCAGGCACACACCCACACGTACAGCCCACGCATAAACACGCACCGCCAATCACACACATATGCGCACATGGACATGCTCAGTGCGCACACAAACATGA
This sequence comes from Pterocles gutturalis, assembly GCF_000699245.1. Lineage (NCBI taxonomy): Eukaryota > Metazoa > Chordata > Aves > Pterocliformes > Pteroclidae > Pterocles > Pterocles gutturalis. The sequence goes on from NW_010123532.1 coordinate 2,788, forward strand.
ACATCCACGGCCTGACCCACTCACCACACGCACAGCCGCTCCCGCTCCAGCTGCTGCCCCATCATGGACACACAGGCCTCCAAACCCTGGTCCCACTCCACAGGCTCCACTTAGAACTCCAGACACAGACGCACACACATGCACACGTGAGGGAACTCCAGAGTCAGGAAAAGAGTTGGTGAGGGAGTTTAATGAGAGGATAGGACAGACTGCCCTGTCCAGGTGCAGGGCACAGCTGGCCAAGAGTACTGTCCAGCCTGCAAGGAGCCAGCCCTTTTTGACTCCTTATCCTGCTGTTTTCCCAAACTTGGTCCTCCCCAAAGCATCAAGATTCATCTCTTCCCCTGCCTCTATTTCCTCCCCCGCACATCCTGTAAGAAGTCTTGTGCAATCCCAAAATGCTCTTCCCCTGCATCTTAACTGTGTCCCACACCCTGGGCAGTGATTCCCCCTCAGGACAAAAGGTGGTCCAGCGGGTCACTCGTATTCGCTCATCTTGATGGTTTCACTCCTGGGACAGCCCTGGGAGCAGCCTGGTCAACAAATCCCTTTCTCTGAGTCCCTAATTTGGGTTTCTGCCTGCCCTTGGGCCTCTCTGCCCTCCTAGGTTGGTGCAGATGAGCCACTGATGGGCTGATGGCCCTTGTGATCAGCCTGCGATCAGACAGGGCAGGATATTGAGTGTCGCTCCATGTTGTCTCTCTGCATCCTTTCTGGGGATGAGCAGAGGAGCTTTTATCGCATAACCTAACAAACACTGTATTTGTCCCTCACAGGAATGGAAAAGCATTTTTAAATATAAGTTGGTGTCCTGGGTCCAGCTGGGATAGG
>NW_010123533.1:0-26027 GCF_000699245.1 Pterocles gutturalis
ACTGGGCACAGCTGCTGGGCATCCCTGACGCCTCCTCTGCCATGCGGCTCCCAAGGACAAGCATCATTGTTGCCAAAATTATATGTACATTCAGACTGTAAATGAGGTCATTTCTGCCATAGACATGCATCTGGGTGTGGTGATGCCAGAAGTTAAATAATTAGTTCCCTCTGCAGGAAAGTTGCAGAGACATAAAGATCGTGCATGATTTGTTCTCCATTCCTTACCAATACACCGAGGTACATTTGCTACCACACTGTCAAGCAAGGTTCAGACCTGACATGGGGAAACATTTCTTTACTGAGGGGGGAACTTGCTGAGTTCAGGTTATCACATAGGACTAGGTTTAATGGAGGAGCTGGCTGGACATAGAAGAGAGCTCAAGATGTATTCAGAGGATTAAAAAGCATACCTAGGCAGAAAAATAAAATGTAATTAGTTACTAAATCCTCAGGTTATGTCACAGTGACTGGCCAAGAAGTAGCTAACTTTGGAGTTTCTTCTTGAGATGGCTTACTGGACACAACAGTGAATTTTGTATAAACACAGATTTTCTTAACACTTGTAGGAGACTGCTTCTCCCCAAGTTTAGAACATTTCTTGAGTGTCTCCAGTGAAACACGGTCTTGGTTCTCCTGTTCTTTTGTACTGCAGGTCTTCCTGATAATTACAGCAGCAAACCTTCTTTGTTGGAAAAGGCAGCAAAAGGAAGAAAGAAGAAACCCTTCTGGATGTGCTCTCTTGATTTAACAGCAGAACACTGAATTAGGAACACCAGGATCTCCCTGTGTCATCTCCTAGTAAAAATGCCCCATGAAATAGTTCCCTTACCTCACTGGTGATTTTTTTAGCTAAATCAGTAAATCAGCTTTACTGATCCTAAAAACCTTTCATCTTTCGTGTTATCCTTCTAGAGTTTTCTTTGTCCTGCCTGCATAGTAGCTGAAGGCAAAAGTTGTGGTAGCTCTGCAGGGGGCTGAGGGGCGAGGAGTTTGCGGAAGGTCTGTCTTCAGGATGTCCCCACAGGAGTGTTTGCTGGACCTCACTCTGTGCCAAGGTGGTGGGGAGCCGTGACTGGGTCCTTTTCCAGAAGCAGTGGCAGCAGCAAGGCAGGGGACCGCTACCAGCTTGGGGGCAGATGTGAAAGATGAGCAGCCTGCAGGGGTTTTCCCCCTTCCAGTTTCTTGTTTTCTTTCCCCCTCACCTTTTCCTTTCCCTCCAGTACTAAGTGCCAACAGTGACCACTCAAATAGTTTTGCAGATGAGGCTGCTCATCTGGCTGTGTTCTTAACTTTTATCAGAGGCAGTTTGTTTCCCAATGGGTGTTCATGAGTAAAAATGGTACTATTCACTTGTTGACTGCAGCGATGACATTAAAGAAAATGATATTTCAATGGCTTTTTTGAAGGGACTTGTCTTTTGAATGAATAGAAATGTTTATATCTATCTGCTTTAAGATCCTTGAAAAGGAAAAGGAAAGGATATCAATATTTTGCCTTGTCTTGTTCTGTTTTCTGATCAGAGTGGAATTGCTATGTAACAACAAGAGTGTTTGTTGCTATAACAACTTTTAGGAGTTTGAAATACTCAAGATGACTGTATGGTACTTTTGTCAGTAAGCATCATTAGCAATAATTTCCTTCTTATTGCAATGGTAAGAACCTATAGAAAATCAGTATATTTCTAGGGAAGTCAGTGGAACCAGGAAAATTACAGTGAAAATTTTTACTATAGTGTACAATAATTCTTGTTGACTGTGGTGATTCATCCCCTAGCTTCAAGCTCATGTGAAATGTCCATCATGCTCAATTAACTGAGTGCGTAAACATTTTTCCCCTGTTCAGATTATAGATTCAAGCTCTTGGTATTGTCTGGGTGGTTAGTTCAAGTGATCATGTGCCGAGTAACTGGGTTTTGATGGGCTCTCTTGTTGACCTCACCCAGTGGATCCATGGCACACCTTAGGGTCAGTTTAAAGGGCAGAACTTGTGGCAGTATTTGGTCCTCGTGTGGTTTCTGGACTCATGGACGAATGGTGAAAACTGTGGCAAATCTCGCGTGTTTGTCCACTTGCCCTTCTGTATATGTGCCTCTGCTTCTAAACCAGTCTCTCATGCATTAGGTATGTCTTTTTATAGGAGCATCAGTCACTGCTAATACACAAGAATAGCTTCCTGAGGTGTAGTGCCTCAAGCTATTCATCTGTCTGGCATTGTGTGTAGTGTAGTAGGCTGCTTTTGTGTTATGCATGGAGGGGGGCAAGGGGGATGGGGAAATTAACAATTCTTGTTCATATAAGCATCTCTACAAGTTGTATTGTTGTCTGAAACCTGTTAGTTGGTCTGCTGTAAATGTGTTTGCAGTTAACCTCAAATCCTGCCCCACTTCAACTCAGTGTTGATGGTTAAACCTAAGGTGAATCAGATCCAACCTTCAGGGTTTTACCAAACTTAGAAGCAGATAACAAGCTTTACGCTCCGTTCTGCTTAGCAGAACTCTTTGAAAATACAGACATCAGTTAAAGGTGAGAGTCCCTCAGGAAGGGACCACCCTTAGCTGTGGTGCTGTAAGCAGAACCTGAGGACTAGTGCTGGATGAGATCTTCCCAGCAGTCTACACAGAGAATTAACTCTTTTTTTTTTTTTTTTTTTTTTTTTTTTTTGCAGTTGTCTACTAAGTGGCAGCTCTGGTATTCATTTTTCATCTGTGATGATCTTTATGTCTTAAGAAAATCAAGGCATAATGTTGACGTAGGGCAGGTGTTTAGGGCAGCTAGAGGGAGTCCTGACCTCTCTCAAGAATCAAAAGAAGAGTTGTATCAAAGAAGGGATAACAGGAAGCACTGGGTAGGTCCTGTCCTAGCCAGATCGGAGGTTTGCACAGCAGTGCTTCTGTAAGATGCTGAGTTGTGCATCCAGCTGGCTGGAGCAAACCAAGCAGCTAATGCACTCTTAGCCTCCTTGCTAAATCCATGCCTGAACGACACACAGATAGTCTCTCTGCATAGATGCTACTTGTGTAACTGTTCTAGTCTGCACTGGCACTGTCAAAATACTTATTTGTTCTTTCATTGCCTACAGGATAGCCATGATCTTAAAAAAATATTTATTTTCCCTAAATTGAAAAAAAAGGAATTTCATGTCTTAGCAATATCAAGGTTAGAAACTTGTAATGCTTACATCAGTCCATACCTGACGTTGCTGAGAATCATAACCTGGTAAAGCCCACAAAAACTCTGTGAGGTAAATATTCTCATTTTTATTCCCATTTTACACATGGAGAAACTGGGATGAATGTTATAGTCCAGGTCACACAACAAGGCGGTAAGAAATCTGGGAACAGAACTCTAGAGTCCTGAGAGAGAGTCTTCACTCGTTGCTTTGAGTCACAAAAACCTGAACAAATTAAATGTTATGGATCCCTGTTATCAACTCCTGTATGAGGATGATAAACAGCACTGTCAGTGTGCTGGATAAACTGCCTTAGACCCATTAGGCAAGTCATCTCTATTGGCAACAACTCCAGTAAAATTCCAGTTAACAATAAACATTCCCCCATGCTGAGCAATGGAAAATCCAGTAACAGTTTGGCTGAACCCATGCTGAGTACAGAAAATTGAATTAATCTGAAAAGTGAATGTGCCTCAAAGAACAGTAACTCATCTAATGGATATTTTTCAAGCTTTTAGTGCATGTCAGTCTAGTCTAGTTGAGAGCAGATTACAACTATGTAGAAATCTGTATGTGTATTTCTAAAGTTTATGAAATCTATAGGGTTTTTTTATTTCCCAAGACATTTTAGAGTACAATTAATCACTCAAGGAGTTTAACAAGATGAGAGTGTGACTGTTCTAGCATTTGATGTTAGCTAGCTTACATGGGGGAATCTTTTTCACTTCTTAGGATTCATGCTGAGAGCAATCATTTTTCTTTTAAAGTGCTTATCATGCTGATCATTGACTTATTACTTGGTTATTTTGCAAATAATAACTAAACATAAGATGATTACATTTTGGTCATGGTCATGTTTAATTTTTTATTCTACCTATGTAAAGATGTAAGAAAGCAAGACACAGATTCAAATAAACAGTCAAGAAGTTAAGAATAATCAGATTCATATGTAGTCCACTTGCGACTTTCATAATGGCCTGTAGTTTACTGGAAAACCGTACGAAACCACTCTGATCCACCTATTGAGTTCTGGGAAATGTGATCTCAGTCTGGATTTATTGTCTTAAAATGGCCTTGTTCAATGGTATTTTGAAAACAGTGAGGTGTTTAGCTATCTACATGTAGACAAGTAAGTATAAAGTTGCTTCTTTATTTAGACTTTTTTGATACTTTCATCTTCTGTCTAAACTGGTGTTTCTTAGCTTTGAGAACATTCCTTGGGATTCACCTATGTTGGTGTGGTATTCTGGGATGTCGAATAAGGGCATGATTTCAAGATCAAGTATTCCAAAGTGCTTAATTGCCCAAATTTCAATTTTGGAGATGCCTGTGTTTCATTCTAGAGTTTTACATCTATATTTGTGTTTTATATTTTCACATTTTTCTTTTTTCCCCTGCACCTTTTTCTAACCCTTTGTAACTACCCATTAACCCAAAAGAATCCTGGCTCTCAGGCTGAGAAACCCTCCTTTGCACAGACAGGCTGTGCTGAGTGCAGTGGACACAGCTTCTGAGGAATTCATTTCTTGTCCACCAGCAAGTGAATGCTAGGCATGGTAACCATCATTGATCTTCCTTTGTCACCACCAGCCATCAAACCTCAGCCTCATCACCTCGGGAGGTCCACTCAGAGCTCAGGAGACTATTTCCCAGCCTTCCACAAGAAGTCAGAGGAAAATCCACTGAGATATAAGCTGCTTGACCAGAGGGGAAGGATGAAGAAGATCCAACATATTTCCCAGAGCTGGAATAGGAAATAGCAAAAGAGATAAAAAGGCATCTGGAATGACACTCTTCACAGGAGGACAGAGGACGTTGTGTAACCATTGCACAGGCCATACTGCATTGTACAGCAGCTGCAATTCTAGATAAAAGAAGTATATGATTTAGCTAAACAATATAATGGACATTTGTGAGAAATGTTCTCAATAGCCGCCTTATTATTGCAGCATTCATCCACTTAGTACTGAACTATTGGTCTGTTACCTTAAAGGAAGTAATTGTGTAGTACTAGCTCCTGTCAAATGAAGGAAGCCAATGCTTTCATAGATTGTTGGCCTCCTTCTGGTGTTCTCAATGTGACCTTCCACCTACCACAGGTAAGACAACAACTCCTATTCCAGGAAGCATGGAAAAGTTTTTTCTCCCTTAGCTGTACTGAGAATAAATGTCCTCCTGTTGTAGTGTTGTAGGTATTCAGGAGGATGAAGGTAGGAAGCTGGAGTACTTTACTCATTAGAAAAAGAAGACATAGCACATCGTTAAAATTGTGCTTCCTGCCCTCTTTCTCCAGGCCCCTGGTGATCTGTGTACCACCTCAGCTCTCTCTTTCCAGGCCAGTGAGCTCTGTCCTGTTTGTACTGTCCTCACAAGCAAACCTTCTCCACTTGTTTTCTTCCTTGCTGCTCTTCTCTGTAACTTTTATTTTTTTAATCTCTTTTTGAAAGGAGAGGACAAGCACTGCACACAGTACTCAAGATGCAGATATATCAGAAATGTATCAAATAATATAATGGAACTTTCTGTTTCACCTTACATGCCTTTCTGAATAGTTTTAAAAATTGTACTGTCCTTTTTGAACCTCCCTGAGCACTGAGTAGTAGTTTCTGTAGGATTATCTATAACAATCCCTAATTAATGTACAGCCCAAACACAGATATGGAGTTGGGGGGTTGCTTCTCCCTATATGTATTGTTCTGCACCTACCAACACTGAACTGGTGGTTTTGCCAATTACACTGAAGTAAGCTTCCTCTTCTTCTTCTTCCTCTTTTTTTTCTTCTTTCTTTTGTTATCTTACACCCTTCATTTCTGTGCCCTGCTTGTTTTCTTCTGTCCAAATCACATCTTCTGGATAAGCATATTGAACAGCAGAGAGGGCAATCCTCCTTTACTATGAACACAGACCATTTCATCCCACTTTTTCTTTTTTTCTTTCCCTCATTGTTAACCAGTTATTTATCAATGTTAAGATTGTATGTTCTGATCTTTCAATCCACAACATCTCAGTCACTTCGACAGCCTTTGGAGGACCTTGTCAAAATGAAAAACTGAAAATCATTATTGGCATCACTAAGGAAGTCTCAAAGATTTCTGAGGCAAGATTTCTTCTATAAAAACTCTGCTGACCTCTCTCTGTTATACATATCCCTGCTACCTACCAATTCTGTTCTTTATATTTTCTGAAAGTTCACTCACAGTAAGTTTGCATTCTGTTATACTAGTGTGTAACTGTGTCCAACATAAAAACTGTGCTAGCCGGTGTATGTAGCCGGCTCTGTGACAGTTGCATTAAAATCGTGGCTGGTTGTTGCATGAAAGACCTGGGGTGTTTTTCCTGGCCCCTGGCTCCCTTAGAGGGGATCACTACAATTCTGGGCACACTCTCCACAGTGTTTTGCTAGACATCTCCGGTGACAGAGTGCTGTCATGTCACCTTGGTTCAGTTATTTTTGTCTCTGTGCTTCATGTTTGTGGTGTTGACCTTAACCACCATCAGAACTTGTGACTCCAGCAGCCTGGGTCACTGCCTAAACCAAATGCGAAGAGGAATGCACTTTAAAGCCTCCTGCTTGTGAAATGTGATTTATCTCTAGGAATTCCCCAAGAACTGTATTTTACTGTAGAATATCCTGAAATGTTTTACACAAATAGGCTGCATAGAAATGCAAAATTATGCTGTTGTTCCAAACACATTTTCTGTCTGTGTCATTTCCTTCCCTGTAGATACCTTTGGCTGCCAGTTTACCTAATGCAGTCCTACCTGACTGATCTCTGGGCAAGTGGACAACACTGGGTCACTTGCAAAAGTCAAAAGGGGCAGGAACCTCTTCCCTCCCCTTTCACTATTACTAACAGTTTACTGGGGCTTTGGGTTTGTGTCACTAGTATCTCGCAAGGGAGCAGTTCTTGTCTGTGCTTTTATTTTTTATTTTCCCTGGAGCTGAGGAAGGAGAAGAATGCTGGCAGATACTCATTGGTATTGGAAAGATAGCTTCAAGATGTCTCTTCCCTCTTCCAAAGCCTGGGGCTTTAGGCCTAAATGAAATACTGCAAAGTGGGGGAGAGAGGATGTTTGTGCAGACTGCTCCTTGTAAATATTGGGTGCTTCACGGAAATAGTTCCTAAGCAAAACTCGTTGTGCTGATGGCATTCAGCCTGATGCACAGAGCTGTGTGATGGAATGGATGGGCTCATCCTCCCAGTCCAACCCTGACATCTAGTGTACACCAAAGGGAAGTTTTGTAAGTATGAAGTTCCGAAATTAAATCTGTGTTATTTGGGGTGGTCTGGCTTTGCAATGCACTCAGCCTCTTTTTGCACTGATGATTTCCCAGATAACCATTTGCTGCCAGCATAGAAATGAGTCTGAGTAACCTGTCCCTCTTGGAAAGTCTTATGATCTCAGACTTTTGGTGCCATTTAGAATTGTTATGAATTACTCGTTGCAACTGCCAACACTTGCAAATTTAGCCTTTTTTCTGTTTAGTCCATTTGTGAACAGAGTCTTTGCCCTAATCACTGAATCACTTTGCTATGTCAAGAAAGTTTGGTGCTCTGTTTTTTGAGAGGGAGTTTTGTTCATTCTTTTGAAAAGGATTAAAGTCTGAATTAAAAATCTGAATGTTAAAATCCTCATTGAGTGAGACACAGAGAGACCCTTGAGTGTTCATTCCAGAAAAAGTAAACCTGGGGTGGCTATAACTTTATCTCAGATCCTAAGGCCACCTGGGGGACTAAAACCTACTTTACAGGTTGGAAAAGACTTGACAGCTTGGAAGAATCCAAAGCTCATGGTAGTGTGCCTCATGGTTATAAATACAGAGCTTGCATTTTACAGGATCATCACACCTGTAAGAATAAGCACAAATGGTCCATTAAAAGTGGTTCTTTTATTTCTGGAATGTGCTTTCTAATTTTTCTGCTGCTTGTCCGTCTGTCTAAACCGTGTCTTTTCAGGATTCTTCAGGATGTCAGGTACAAGAATGGATTAAGCTTTCCTTCCCAGCTCCTGTGTCTGATGGACTGACATGGGTTCTTTCTGTAGGGCTAGGAGCCAGTACTATGGTTGGAAACTGGCTTTTCGCATTCACTCTTTGCTTTTGTTGATCTACAAGCACTACATTTCCAGAATACTGGTATTTCTGTTTGCATAACCTCACTCTAAGAGGCCCGTTGCTTTTTCAGGTATGTAAGAAACAGAATGATATGGGTTTGTGAACTTAGCTAAAATACAAGTGAGAAGCCAGTATTTCTAATGCGCTTCGCTGGCGTGCACTTTTGATTTTCGCTTGTGAGTGCAATTGCTGGGCAGTATCTCTGCATACAAGAATACTGTACGGTCATGTGTATAAAATGCAATCTCAAAATTTGTTACTCTTTTTTTTCACATGCGTGGCCAAAGGTATGAGTGGCATGGGTAATACAAGAAGATAATAAGTTATGATATCTAAACACATCTATCACTTTAAGTGGTCAAAGCATTTTACAGTTATCAACCAGACAAAATTTCAGTGTAAGTGTTGCTAAATTCAATGCATGAAAATGCTGCTTTTTCTGTGGAGACAGTGTGAGTTTGTGATAGCACCATGCATCTTGCTTTGGATTTGTTTCTGCTGCAGTTTAGCTGGGCAACTCACTTCCCCTATGGACCTCACGCTTAGCCCTATAAAATGCTTATTACATTCCCTTCAGATGGGTGATGGGCTTTCTACAATCCTTAGCTTAAAAAAAGCTAAAGCACAAGGCCGTTAAATCCCTTGTCCCAATTCTGTTGAAATAGGGACCTCTCCCTTAGTTTCTAGGTAGACGTTAATTGAGAATTGGCTCCAGAAATTTTAGTAACATTTCACACTTTCACAAAAAAAGTGAAGTAACATTAAACACTTACACTGAGTGCGATGAGGCAGATGAAAGCTTTGAGAAACGATTCATTGTGCTGCTTCCCAGGAACATTGCAAAACTTCTACTTACTTAATTGACCAAGTGAAAAATTACTTTTTAGTTGCTTATGTTGCTCCTGGGTGGAAAAATAGTAAATGTCAAACCACCAGGCTATGAATATGCAATTTTAAGTCAACTGCAGCAAATGATATATGTTGCGATGTTTTTATGGCTGGGCTTCGAGTTGATCTATACGGGGATGGTAAATTAGGCTGCTGTGCCGTCAGAGGTGTCACTGGGACCATAACTCCTCTTTGGCAAAGAATAAATATATAGTGCTAGGCTTAAAGGGTGCTCTTTTCTTTTTTTGTATTAAGCTGTGTCAGCATTCCCCAGGCTTTGAAACAAATCCTCTTCAGAGCAGTGAAGTCAGTCACATCCCATTTGTGCTCCTGTTTTGTGTTAAGGACCTTTGTGTACTTTTTCACAGCTAATTCATTGCTGATGTTCGTTTGGATCTTTCCGGGACTCCACACTCCCAGTCTTGCTGTATTGTGCACTGGAAATATCCATCAACTTCACTCGTAAGCCTAGATTTGAATCACACTGTATTTCTTGTCACGTACTTGCTGTGACTTGCTTTAATGTGCGCCTTGCATGAATGTTGTTGTATGAAGTACTGATTATATTTTGAATATTATCTCATCTTGCTGATAGATTAACACGACAAAAAAAGTACACCTTCTAGGTATCAGACACCCCATTAATAATTTATCTGGCCTCTTGTTCACTTTAATACATGACCGTTTATTATAAGCTTGTTGGTTACATCTTGAAGCTGAATATCTGTGAATGGCTTGCATTCTTGTGAAAGATGCTGGGTCAGTCGCTGTGGCAAATGAAGTCCAAACTAGCGTGCTCCTCAGCTGTCTGCCTAAGGTGTTGAAAAGATAGCTGAAGCCAGTCTGCCGAGCTATATAATCCTTACCCTCCCTGCTGAGGTCCCCAAAGGTCCAGCTGGCAGTGCTGCTCCGTCTAGCGCACAGAACTATTAAGGTAAGCACAAAACTACCTATTTGTATAATATCCTACAAGTACCTGTCTCTGTTTGTACAAATGCTGAAGGCTGTAGCAGGCTGTGAAAACAGTTCTTGATTGAATCAATGAGTGAAACTATTTAAAAACCAGCGTGGTGCTTTTTCACCATGCAGTATGTGCATGCCATGGAGCAATGCTTTTACTCAATTTTGAATCTCCTGCAGTGATTTTTAATTTTTACAGCCCCCTAACTGACAACCTGGGACTCAGTTTAAAAAGCCGATGTCAAAAGAAAAAAATTATGGAGTAAAAGGATCAACTATCCAACTAGTTTATCTTTCACCAACCCAGGAATAAAAACTTTTAAAGAGAAAAAAAAACAATAGCGTACAGTGGTGTCACAGACAGGCATTCCACATCCTGTATGTTTCTTTTCTGAGAGCTCTGCCCTCCGTCCTGTTTGATGTCTCAATGCTGACAGCCCTTAGCTGTCCATGGTAAATGTACCCTTTTCTCCTCACAAACACAAGTCATGAGCAGATACAGGCAGAAGAAGTGTTTGCTTTGCATTGCAGGGACTCTGGAATGAATTCCTGTCCGCCCACACTCTCCATCTATCCCATCAGCTCTGCACGGTGGGAATTTTCACTGCAGTCAGTGTTACTCAAGCAGAAGAAAGTTGGACAAATGAGGCGAAATGTCAGGAGAAAAATGCAATTTGAATCCTTAGTTGATGGTGGTGTCCTTCATGTTAACCCCCATCACCACACTGCACAAAGCTAGATCTGATCTGAGGTGGATTCCTTATTGACAAAAATCCTGGGAAGCCACTTGTAGTAAACTAAGAGAATCCTTCCAACTCCATGTGTAAGTGAAATTTCTGTCATTATCTCCTATGATGCTTGCCGGGATTTCATGAGATGCAGATAAGCACTTGAAGATAATTGAATTTCAAGTGCGTGCTTGAGAAAATTATTATTTATAAAAATGAAAGGACTTTTTTTTTTATGTGCTGCCACTTTGAATGACCCAGAATTATTTACATTGCATTATTGGAAATATCACTGTAATCTTAACTGGGGATTGTGTCTCCATCCTTTTCTTCATCTTCCATAATCACTGTTTGCTTCTCTTCTGTAAGCAGCTTAGTGCCTTAAAAATGGAAGAACACACACACAAAAAAAAAAAAAAAAAAAAAAAAAAAGAAAGCGAGAGAGAGAGAAAAGGAATTGATTTAAAATATTACTTCTTTAGAAAATATCAGGATAAGAAGAATTTTTCAGTCCTCTCTAACTTCTTGACTCTGATGTAGTTTTCCAACATCATGGGAGTTTCTCCTCATTTGTTTTTGACACATCAGTCTCCTGATATTTAGTGAACTAGAATTGGTTCACTGCTTTTTTAGCTAAAATTATCAGGTGCTCTTAAATCCACTGCATTTCTGCTACCTGTGAAAAGAGACACCGAAGTTTCACCTGGGAATCTGTTTATTAAAAGGGTTTGGGAAGCTGAAAAGGGGAAAGAACTTGCATATGTGATCTTTGTGACTGAGTCAGCTTATGTGAACATGTGCATGTTTTCTGTATGCATGTAACAATATTATTTGATTTTGCAAATGAAGATGCCAAAAGAGAAAAATGTTAGAATACCCACATGCCAAGTGCCATCCCCACTGATGTTGTATAGTATCAATAAATTCCAAAAGCCATTGAATTAAGATCAGTATGAAAACAGACTCAGGCTGTGGATCATACCTTCCACAAATCTCTCTCTCTTCTTGCTTCTCTTTCTCTTTCTCTCTTAAACCAGTAAGTCCACCCTTTACAGATCTTGAGACTTTTATGTGATACCAAGATATCACAATTACTTTAACTGTTCTCTTCATTACATTCAGAGAAATTAAATTAATAGAGTGAAGAGAGGACAATTACTAGGTAGAAAATGTTCCTGGTCCCTATTTTAGCAGATTGTGTTGGTTTTGCTCGTTCCCAGTAAAAAGCAAGTGACCTGTAAGACATATTTTCTACCCACATTCCTTGGTGTGGAGGTTCACATGGTCTAAAAACAGGATGAGGGTTACCATTGTGTTGAGACCAACGAAATGTCTCCCTAATTTGGTCTCCTACTGTTTGCTCTCAGTCTGTGCTAACCAGCTGAGTTGTTCCATCAAACCAACCCATTTTGCTTCTTTCTACATCAAAAGATCTCTCACAGAGGCAGCTTTCAGTCTTGAGGAGGCCTGAAAATAGACCCATACCACACAGGAAGATTTCCTTCAGCTTTGGAATCTTTTCGAGAGATGATGAATTAATTGAAATATTAACCTATACCACCCTTCATTTAAGTTAGCTCCTGCTTCGTGTATATATGCAGTTCTTGTGAACTGCCTGGTTTCAGCACAGGAGATAAACTGAAAAGCATGAATGAATATTATTTTGAAACACAAAGAACTTAATTTGTTCAAGCAGCAACTGAATAACTGCCATTGTTAACTGCAAAGAATGATGCCATTTTATAGAGATGGATGTGAATGTTCCCTACCCAGGCTTCTATTCATATGGACAACTTAGGCAAATAAGCACAATTTTTTTTCTGCTGCTGTCTTTGAGGGTTGGGTTGTGGGGTTTTTTGTTTGTTTTTTTTTTAGGGGGAAATTTTTTTTTTGTTTTTTTCTTCATGGAGCATTTGAGGAATGAGGACAACATAACAAAAATATGCTTAAAATGTGAAGCTACAAGGGATCATTTGATGAGAGCAAACCTGTTTTTTGGGTAAACTCAGGAATAAGAGGAATGTAAGGTAAATAAAGCTGTGCAGTGCTTTATGATCATGTCCACTCTCATTTAAATTATCAAGTGATGAAGGAAAGGTATGTTTATGTAATGCTGATGGTTATAGTGCATAAACTAGCTCTTTTAGAGCAGATGCTGGAGACAGCTGGAAGGTAGCAGTCAAGCAGAGATCCCCACCTCTCAGCTGGACCCACATCAGTAGGATGCCAGATGCTTACCACAGTCAATAGCAGGATAGTACACCATTATCAATTAATCACTCTGGTGACTGATGAACTCCAAAAGTTTCCAGTAGAGTACAGGATTCGAAGCTCAGAGGAGGACATAGCCTAGAGCTGCTGGTTACTGATTTTCCAGACCATGAATCACTAGCAACTTCAAGGACAACTACATGCCTTTAAAATCAGCCTTCTAATGCAAAACAGTGGAAAAGGGGGTACAAATGGGATGTCAAAGCTAGAGTTAGTTCTATAACACTGGGAAAGAATTTTTTTCTTTGATACGATGCCACTGATCACTTGTGGAGAAAATGTGCTTTATTGAATGCAGTTTGGAAGTTCTGGATTTAAAGGAGTGAGCAGGATATTGGGTTTGGGGAACATTTGTAAGTCAGTCTTTCTCTGTTGACTGTTTTACCACCTAGCCTTCCTGCCTCTGTTTTCCCAGCTGTGTGTATTATGAGGTGTGGCTCATCCAGCAGATCTGTTTAAGGGTTGGTAGGTTGTTCTGTTAATATCTGTCTAGGGATCTGACTAAAGAAAGCAGAGTAGAAATACAATGTAGTCGTATTTTTCCCCAAGAGAACTTGCAACTACTTGCAATTTTTGGGTAGAGACTAGGACCTCAAAGGCTCACAGTGACATGAGAGCTTCTGTTAAGAAGCTCAAACATAGGCAGAAGAAGTTGGCTTAAATCAACCATTTGCCAGGTGCCACCTAGATCTAAACCACTCCTGGGTTATAAATCCGAAAACCACCAAGATGGCACCAGTTCCACTTGACTGCCTACAGACAACTCCTGCAGCTGGGATGGGAGAGTATTGGTGTGCTCCAGTCATACCCCTTGCATGGGAAAGGGCCAAGAGGTGACATTAAACTTCTGTGCTTCTCCTACCTCAGAGATTTTTTTCAGTGGGGGGGTGATGTTGTCCTAAAGGAGCCACCTTAACTGGTTTTTCCAGGGCATAAGGGTTTGAAACAGTGGTTTTATTAGTTATCTCTGATCCGATTAAGAAACCTTAAGCAGCTACATTTCAGGTACCACGTTCATATATTTAAACATATTTAAACGTATTTACAGTCTTGCTGAAACCCACAGGCCTGAAGAGCTCTTAAAAATACTTTGATTAGCTGAATATATTGCTCAGTGGGGTTGGCCATAGAGTGTCCTGGAGCTGAGTAGTGGCCTTGGATCAAAGTCAAATCATTTACTGTCAAATGAGGGGGGGGGAAGACCATTAGATTTGTGGTTATGTTTTGTCTTCTGGTCTAAGCCCTTCAGAAGGCCAAGGTGTTGGCTGACTGAAGGGGAGCTGGCCACTGGAGGAGACCTCTGCTCGTGGCTCATTTGTACGCATGTGGCACAGTATGTGTTTGCAAGGTGTAAAACTGATTCTGCTTCTCACTTGGGTCACGATGATTTTCATTGCTTTGTATGGTGTGTTTGACTTGGCTTTTATTTGCCATAGAAAATCACTCTGGCCACGCAAGGAGAGGGAGTGTCCTAGAGTGCTCATAACCAGCTGGTCTAATGGAGAGAGATAACACAGCTGCCATTTGTTAGCTACATTTACAACAAAGCTATCTGAGTGGACAGCTGCTTAAAAAGATAATCTAGTAATTAAGCTCTGTTACTACAAGCAATTAAGTGGAGTTTTTTGAATTGGCATCTGGGAGGGATCTGAAGGGGAAATGTTAGAAACAGGGACAATCCTCATTAGCAGGTCGCAAGGTATACACACAGTGCTGAGTGTGCTGCTTACTGCAGCAATGCCAATAACAGGGAGACAGGGACAGAAAGGCCTGTCTCTATTTAGTTTATGTAGTCCTGCCAGGGCTTCTCAGGTCTCCGAGTCTATAATTCAGGTTCTATTTTGCACAGCAGTTCCGCAAGAGCTTAGTTTGTTTGTGCTCTGTCTGCTACCCTGATGGGATAACCCTGAAAGTAAACAAGTAGTAAATATTGGACCAGCCCTCAGCCACAATGAGTCACTTTTTCATACCAAGCCCTGGAGCCATCGCTGGCAAATTCCAACCAGCAGAATGCTGTATGTTGGTTTGTATCTTGAAAAGAAACTATGCATCCTTAGAGTAGGAAGGGAATGGAATTTGGGCATTCAAACACATAGGCTGCTTTGCCCCGGTACATGCACAAGTCTGCCAGAGGCGGTCAGTCACTGGAAAATGGACCCAGCATACAGGATCTGGAAAAGCTGTCTGCAGGGAGAGGCAGTATCTAGCTTTGAATCCATGCTGAGTGCTGGAAGGTGGCTTCACCAGTAGGCAAGAAAGTGTAATTGAAAACATAATTGAAAACAACTGAAAATGGCATTAGTTTCTATCATTTTCCCAACAGCAAATGAACACAGTTTGAATTTAGTCACACATTTGAAGGTCACTACATTTTTTTTCACCCTTTCCCTCTCCTCTCCTCTACTCTCCTTTCTTCTTTCGCCTTTCTTTTCCCCTTCCCTTTTGAGTTTTTTATTACCAATTCATTTGAGGATTATAACATGTTTATGTTACCATAACACTTGTATTAGCTTCTTTTGCTTTGACAATTTTTAAGAGTATGGGAGGCAAGAGGTGAAGACCCTTACAGTGGTTCTCATTTCTCTCTTAAGTGAGAAATGTGTGTAACTAGTGTGAGCTAGTTAGAGCTAGAGTAGAAACGTGAAGTAGTAAGTGGCCAGATACTAATCCAACCAGAGTGTTGTTGAGACAAGTCAAGGAAATAATTCACCTTTGCTGCATCTTCCTAGCTAGCAATTACATTTAAACTATATTTATTACAAATGGTTTGATAAATTTTGCCTCTGCTTCTGTTTCTGAATCAATCCCTAAAAGTCTGTGATTTTTTTCCCACCTGATTTACTTGTCATGTGGAATTTGAGGTAATTTGCTGGGTAATTTCCTCCAGCAATTATGTGAGCAATTCATTATCTATATTAAAGATTTCAAAGTGGAGCATTTGGAGTCGGTCTCAGAAGTTGTGTGATAGATTTCATTTCCCCCAACAAATGATTGGAGCAGGTCTCCAGTCACAGCAGCTCTGATGCCGCAAGCCGTTGGGATGCTTGAGTTCAATGAGCAAATGAAAAATGCATTTTCCTTTGGCAGATCAATATGCGAGGCACTAGTATTCACCATCCTTGCTGCCATGATCCTGCAAACTTAGTCATACTCCTCTCTGCTTTTGGGAACCTCATACTGATTAAATGAAAAGAATTCTTACACATGTTTACGTCAGTTGTGAAGGCTCAGAATCACAAAGAAAGATGTCTACAAATACAGGTGGTTGTTTGGATTGATGAAGCCATTTGTACACCTTATAATTATTAGGTGTACAGGAAATTGGATCTGGGGTTTGTTTGGGTTTTGTTTGGTCATTTGTTCACTAGTTCATTCATTTTTTGCGCCATCCTGTGATCTGGAAAGGGCTAGTGCACAGCATACAGACTTGCACTAGTTTCTGCATCCCTAGCTAGCACTGGTAATTAACATTTACACAGTACTTTACACCTTCAAAGACCTTCAGAAATATTGATAGATATCTTCTGTGACAGAGGAATGTGGGAAATGCAACCAAAAAAGGGTCTTAGGACCAAATCATGGCTGGCTGACACTGGGCAGAGCAACCTCCTTCCTCCTCCCAAGCGTACCCTGACACTAGCTGTTTTCAGCTTGCTCTTTGAAGTACCTTAACCTAAGTTTCTTACCTATTATCAAGGGTGGAGTGTGTATTGCAGGTGTATCTTTTCTCCTGGGCTTTTTCTGCTCCAGTTCAGTGATCTGAGAGCCTGGACTCACTCTCTCTCTCTGTGGCTTCTCTGTGATACCATACCTTTTCAGCAGATTATCAGAAAAGTCTGAAAGTATGCCTGCAGGCAAGAAAAAAAAATAAAGAAAATTCCATTTCAGCCTGGTTCACATTGAAGAAACTTGCACCTGTGTAGCTTTCCCAATGACTGCTCTGAAATAAGGCTGCATGGGTGCATGACCTGCTCTGCATGGTGTAAATGCTCTTCAGGTTTTGCAACGGTATACGGTCAATTTTATCCTGTATGCTATAGACAGTAATACTGTCAGGCCTCCTGGCTTCTGGTTGTACTTAATGGAGTAAACTGCAGCCCATCAGAAATCATGGTAAAGGTGAGTGCACTCCTCTATTCCAGAAGCTCAGACACCTTAGCAAAGTACTTTAATCGTATGGATGCTCAAGGCTCTGCTTGGGAGCAATGTGACCACACAGAAATGACCCATTTTATAGAACCATAGAATCACAGAATGGTTTGGGTTGGAAGGGACCTTAAAGATCATCGAGTTCCAACCCCCTGCCATGGGCAGGGACACCCTCCACTAGCCCAGGTTGCTCAAAGCCTCATCCAGCCTGGCCTTGAACACCTCCAGGGATGGGGCACCCACAGCTTCTCTGGGCAACCTGGGCCAGTGCCTCACCACCCTCACAGTGAAAAATTTCTTCCTCATGTCTAGTCTAAATCTACCCTCTCTCAGCTTATACCCATTATCCCTTGTCCTCTCACTACACTCCCTGATAAAGAGTGCCTCCCCATCTCTCCTGTAGCCCCCTTCAGGTACTGGAAGGCTGCTATTAAGTCTCCCTGGAGCCTGCTCTTCTCCAGGCTGAACAACCCCAACTCTCTCAGCCTGTCCTCATAGGGGAGGTGCTCCAGCCCTCTGATTAATTTTGTGGCTCTCCTCTGGACTCTCTGTATTTTAACTAGTGAAAAAAATGTTTTCTTTATGATATGGCTACTGCAGGCACAAAATGCAGCTCTCCAGCCTCTCAGCCACTCTTCCCTAAGAGGGAATAGCTGAGAGAAAGATACATGTGAAAGCTGAACAGCGTAAAGTTCAATATCTGGATTACAAACACTGGAAAATCTCATCTGCTTGTTTTTGACTTGGTGAATTGTTGTGGGTACGCAGGGGACCAAGCAAGTAGTTACCGGCTAATTCCTCTGTGTATGTGCAGCATGGGAAGAAGAACTCGGTGCAACAACAGCACAGCTCTCTCTCCCTGGAGAGCACAAGGGGTGCTTGTTAGCAGAGAGAAGCAACAAACATTTATTCCCACTGCTGATCTTGGAAGCTTGTCAGGTTTCGGTGGCAGTCTCCCACTCGTTCTTCCCTTTCCCCAGACTGGTGGCATTTGGCTCTCAAACTTCAGAGGTCTGTAGATGTGCAGCAGCAGGGAGCATCCTACAAGGAGCCCCTTTGTTGCTGGGGTGGTTTCTGGCTTCCCAAAACACCCACCTTTTGCCAGAGTCCCCATAAGCACAAGACCCTGGCAATTTCCAGGAGGAGCAACCTACAGACAGGTTGTGTGTTTCTCTGGTCTCCTCCCAGCCTTGTCCCTGTCCAGCTTCCCCCGAGCACTGAGTACATTTTCACAAGGAAGTGCGGGGCTGAACTGGATCCTTTTTTATTTTGGACCAGATCAGATCAGGGCATCTAGTCCAGGTTCAGTCTCCTCAGCTGAATTGGGCTTTCAAAATCAAGAGATGTGTTGCTCACCTGTTAGAGGCGGTGGGGTGTGCCAAGCTGGTGTATCTTTTCTCCGTGGCTTTTTTTGCTCCTGTTCAGTGTTTTGGGAAGCCAGGATGGTTTTACCTGTTCTGGGTTTCTTTTTGAGGTCACAGCTCTTAATCAGCTGCTCTGAGAGATCTTCTGCAGGGGAGGAAAAAAAAAAAAAAAGATTAATAGAAATTCAAACTGAGGGGAAGTAATAAACCAGATGGTGAAAATAAAAGCTTTAATAATGCTGCTTTCATTCAAGTACATTAAAATGCCTGTGGAGAAACATCTCTTAAATGGAAAGTCAGCACAAGAGGCCTCTGTGCCATACTATGTGGGAGTCAAGTGACTTAGGTGGTCCTTTGGTGTTGTAGATGGTGGACATAAAGCAGAGAGAGAGAGCTGTGGGCAGCTGTGTGTTATGTGGCAGAGGGAAGGCTGCACCGTGGGGTGCAGAGGTCCCATGACCATCCCTGTTTCATCCAGCGCTGTGTGGGCTGTGCCTTCAAGAGTTACAAGGGCACTTTTGTGAAGGAAAGATTTGCGTCTGTGGGCTCAGCCTGAGGTACTGGTGAACCAAGCCAGTATATTGTTCCCTTCAAGAGTTGGCTTTATTTCCACTGGGCAGTTGGTATTTGCTTTTGATTTCCATAACATTACACTGGATTTTTGGTTTTCCCTTAAAACAAGCCTTGACTCAGATGGTCAGCAGGGTTTTTTCTGCGAAGGTCTGCGTCTCTGGGTGCTTATGCAAGCCAAAAATATTGAAGATCTCTTGTCATTACTATCATCACACAAACCATTGCTTTCATTTCTTAAAAGCTGCTTGTTTGGCTTCAGCTGGGTCCCCCACACCGCTACCCAACCCCTGATGGCAGACTTGGGAAGCTGCCTCAGTTTCCCAGCTGTAGAATGGGACTTGTTCTGCACTTAATGAAATAAGTAATTTTATGGAACTATAAAGTTTGGCATACCAGTGGTTGTAAAAGTGGTGCCTGTGGCTAGAAATGCTGTGTGGCAGAGGCAGCGCTAGGCTACCTCCCTTGCAGGCCAGATAAAATTTATAAAACTGCACTTGCCTGCCGTGAGACACTTTCCTTGACAAGCAAGTGAAATTGAATTTGTGTTTCATTATTGTCATCACAAGGGTAACAAACAAATAGATTTTTGTTTCTGGGTTGCTAAATCTTCATGACAATTTTGCAAGATGGGAGTGAAGTAATAAATAGCATTTGAAGCAGAGGCAAAGACCATGAATATGCAAAAAGCACATCTAACAAGTATGAAGTCTGGTATTTAGGAGTGTGGCGGAGCAAAGATACCTCCGGTACTCTGAGTGCAAAAGTGATGTATGAAATAGGTACAAGAGAGGAAACAGATTGATGATGAAGGAGAAAAAGTATTTTAAAAGCTGGCCCAGTGGAGGCAAAGGGGGTGTTTGAAGTCTTTTACGGAAATTGCATATGAAAAATGTGTTCAGAGAATGCTCAGCCGTATCCTAGCTTTCAGTTTACTATGGTATAAATGAAGAAACTACTCTACTTTTTCCACCAGGGAAAAAAACAATGGATTTTTTCCCTTCTCTTTAATTAACTTCGCTCTAGAGCTTTGGCTGATATTTATGTGCAGGAAAAATGCTCTTTGCCTTTCCATCTGGCAACAGAAGTGTCAGCAGAAGGTGTAATCTCTCAGGTTTCATGAGGGCTCAGTTGTGTGGCTGGAGGGGAAAAAGGGACACCGGACAGGACCGAATGATGTGAAGACAACCCCTCTCTAATGACTGTAATGACATCATCTAATGACACTTACCTAAGTGGTTACAGTGTGAATCTCGCTTGTCCCGTCTGTCTTCTGGGATATCAAGTGGCTGAACACATTCTGTCGACATCATTGAAATGGGCTTTTCTCCCTCTTTGAAGCTACTACATCAGGAAAAAAAAAAAAAAAAAAAAAGACAGCAGCATGACATGAAACAGACATATTGGTGTTACGTATCCCCTTGCTAGACAGATCCTGAGAAGTTCTTGTCTTCCAGCTGCTCTCTGCCATGCAGTCTGCTGGCCTGATTTTGCTCACACGTGCTAAGAGATGCATTTATTCACCGCCTTGGTTACCCACTCAATGTCCCGTTTTTCCACCTGTCATCTTGCTATAAGCAATCCACATAAAAGGAGTAGGAGAATTAAGAGGTTTTGTTCTGGTTTTCTTCTCCATTTTTTTCTCAGCTGTAAACTAAGTATCATATCTGGTTTTATCCTACAATCTAACTTTAATTATGAATGCTGTTAAGTTCGTCTTACAAGTTCAGCTCGTCTATGAGAGCTTGGATACCCCTGAAGACCCAGGTGAGAGCACTGCATCTGAAAGGTGGCCGGTGGCCACAGACCCCAAAGCCAGCATGAAACAGACTTACTCATCACCTTGGTAAGAGCATGGGAACCCATTTCACAAAGGTGTTTAAGTGCCCGTGCTCTGTAGGTCTCACTGGATTGAAAAAACCAGGACACAACATGAATAGTAGGTGAAAGACAGGAGGAATTGGGAAAAAAATGGAGGAAGGAAGGGGAGATGAAGAAGAAAAGGCAAATAAAAGAGAAAGAGGAAAGAAAAGGCTGTTGGACAAAAAGAGTGAAAAGAAGGATAGGAAAATAGGAGACTGTACTGTGGGAGATTGTTTGTATCTTGCTGGAGGTAAAGAAATTACCTATATTATTTCTCTGTAAATTGGAGTGGTGGTTTGCCAACAAGAAACAGAAGACTAGGGGAGTTAACCTAATTTTTGTGACTGAACTTACTTCTATATAAAGAACAACTGATCCTGAAGCAAAATCCAGTCACTTAAATATTTACCAAACAAAATATGAAAGGTCGCACTCATAATCATGCGCTGAGCTAATTCTTCGGGGAATGGAAAAATGTTTCTTAAGCTCCAGTGGCTTCAAAGTAAGTGGAGCAACACTGGGTGACAGTAATAAAGGGCAGGAGCATTGGCTCATAGTGTACATACGGGATTAACT
This sequence comes from Pterocles gutturalis, assembly GCF_000699245.1. Taxonomy (NCBI): domain Eukaryota; kingdom Metazoa; phylum Chordata; class Aves; order Pterocliformes; family Pteroclidae; genus Pterocles; species Pterocles gutturalis. The sequence goes on from NW_010123533.1 coordinate 21,656, forward strand.
CCCATACCCTTCAGTATTCTAAGTTCACAAAAATCTGTACAATTGTACAAATTCTTAAATACCTTATTGAATGAGGGCTGGATAAGGGGTTCAGCCTCCAGCTGTTCGCTGCAGAACTGTCCCAGTCCAGCCTCACATCTGCACTAAAGGATTATACTGCCTAGAGACTTCATTTGCATTAAAGAAAAAATAATCTTCCACTTGGGAAGACGCTGCATAAAGAAATCTTTGAATACATCTTAGCATGGTATGGCAGCTCTGTTTATCCGCTGTATAAATAAGTTATAGCTATGGCTCAAAAGGAAGCAGCCTTAATTTTATTTAAAACAAAAACTTATTATCTGGCCATATGAAGGCTCACACTGCATTTTGTGATTTCAGGGAGGTTTTTTTTTCTTTAATGCCATTTGATTTTATCAGATTTCATTAGAGCATGCTGGCTAAATGTTATAGGGGAAATCTTTTTTTCTGAAGGGTACTCGGTTTAGAAAGTTTTCGGTAAAATCAGGGATATAATTTCAGACACTATGGACTTTTTTTGATGAGGTCTTGAGGCAAAAAAGCTGAGGATAGGTAATAAAATTTAAATATAAAACTGGTAGTAAATTATACTGACTGGAAATGCCTTATAAAATATGATTAACTTTGGTTTGATTTCACTAAGTTGTTTCACTGAGTTATTTCACCTAATAAAAGTTAAACTTTGTAAAGAGACTTAATGCAGGATTGCTATATGCAGATTAAGAGAGACTTCCTTCATTATTTTTTCTTAGTACAGGAGTTTGAAAATAGTAAAATAAGTGTCTTAGATCTGGCTTCACAGTTTCATAGTCACAGATGCCAAGCCCTTGGCATCTTCAGTGCTTTAAAATATGGCTTTACAGCCTAACGTCTGACGGCCCCTTTTTTTTTTTTTTCCCCTAAGGTTTGCCCTGCAGCCAGCATTGCCTTGCTTAAAAAAAGTGTTTCCACACCAGGCATTAAAGAAGAAAAAGAGAAAGCTTACCAAAATGTGTTATGAGATTTGGTATCCTTGGTGTATATACATTGCACACGATGTGCAGCGCTGTGAGCGCTGTCACATCCTCTTGCTGTGCATTACATGCAGAGCTCCCGTTCCGAGGAGAGGTGATGGATGTGAGCGTTGTAATGGTGCTTTCCCAAACCGCCGCAATCAATTCCCGCCACTAAAGAAACAGATTCCCCTGTAACGTTTTGCGCGGGAAGGAAGGCTGCTATGGGACCTGTATGAAGTCATTAAGATGCTTTTACAAATGGAAGCATGTTCTCAGATGTTTATGCGTTAAGTGCAAGTCTTTTCCTAGCAGCCTCCGTGCTAGCAGGGTTTGCGCTCTCTGCTGCATTCATTCACCTTGGTAGGTGATGCTTGCTATTTACGGGATGGACTAATTATTTTTTTTTTCTTGCACTCGCTTAAGTCTCTTGACATAATGAACCCCATTCATCCTTTGTGCAGCTGCCATGGTTCCAGTGGAGCTCTAAATCACACGCAGCAGGAGACACTTCCTGAAGTGGATATAGATTTTTGCCATATGGATTAGGATTTAATAGCCATTTAGCCTGAGACTTTGGTACAATGCAACTAGGCTGTACCACCTCTCTGCACAGATATGTGCCTAAAGGAGTCACCTGCAGTCTCTTGCAGAAGACAGAGCTGATGGAGACACTTTAACTCCTTCCCTAAAGTTTGAGACAAGTGGTAGCTTTGCCTACAGAGTTTTGCATTTGCTCCTTGTAAAAGCATGTGGCAGTCAATAGTATTGGCTCTACTTACAGACAGAGGAGCAAGGAATGATAAGGCAGACTGGAAAGTACAGATACAAGTAAAAGCCACTTCAGTCCCATGGGGATCAGCCCTCATGCTGAGTCACTGGCGGGTAAGACTGCCTTGCAGGAGATGGCCATTCAGGTGACAAATAGCTGAACTTCACTTTCTAGATATCACCTTTGGTACTGATGGATTTCTAGGTAGTTTAAATCACACTCTAAAACATTTTTCCTAATTCTCAGTTACTGTATATGCTTGATTAAAATGCCCGAACAAAGCTGTCCAGAGAAAGAGTTGCACAGCTCCCACCACTCACTAAGAGTCTTAAAACACATGCACACATTCATGCAAATGATGGGATTCTTTCTTTACTCAGATTGTGGGGCTTCATCAAGAAGTCCACCAGTGCAACCAGTTCTATGCTTCCATTAGGTAAAAATGTTTTGCTTAGAGACAAAGTTTAATTTTACTATTTTAATGTGCATTGGTTTAATGTAGATATTTGTCTCAAATAATCAGGCTAGAGCTTAGGGAATATCCAGCAAAGCTACTCTCAAAATGTTTCTACCAAAATTATGTGAATATTTTGAGGCCATCTGATCGTGTGACATGTAAACCAACTTCAAATGAAACCTCATGAGAAAAACCTGCTTTGTAAGATAGAAAACTAACACTGGACAAAAGAACAAACCTAAAGAGCTGGACTTTTTCATTTGATCCTGAACTAGGCACAGAAGTGGCTTTGGATGGGGGAAAGTTACATCTCCATTTCTTGTCTTCTCCTAGGCTTTGAATAGCTGTAGGTGCTACATGGAAATTAGGTGCCTATGTATATTTGTGTCCAGCCTCAAGGCACAACACAGATCTCAAAGGAGTCATCAGTAGGCAATTGTTCTGACCTGTAAGACGGAGAAAGGAATTTCTGATCTGCAATTCTTATGGAAGTTTAAGTGGGCATCAATGTCAACAGTCCTCACCATTGTACATTAAGGGCATGACTTGTTACACATGCATGGCATTCCCTTGCATGCTGAATACTTAGAATTTGTGAACTGGCCCTTTGTAAGGTCTCTACAAACTGTGCTTCTGAGGGCTTCGATAGACCATATGGTGTTGTCCACAAGTATTTTTCTTTTTTTCATTCCTTTTGTTTGTACAGAGGAATGTTTTGTTTCCACAATTGACAAAAATCCCCAGGAAAAAAAACATGCACTAATTTGCAGGACATGCATAATCATTAAAGAAACCATTGGCACATTGACATGGATGCCACATAAATAAAAATACTCTTGCCAGCATCTCTGTTGGGGGGCAGCAGGCAATCTGAATGCATTTTTTATTTTGCTCCGGCAGGGGGATTGGACTAGATGATCTTTCGAGGTCCCTTCCAATCTCTAACATGGTGTGATTCTGTGATTCTGTAAGTTAATAATGTTGCCACAGAAGCCTGTGTGACTCTACCTATCTTCTTCTGGATCCAGAACACTTTGTAAGAACATATTTTTGCCATGAACTGAGAGAAGGAGAGTTCAAGAGCAGAAATGGAAGCAACTGGGGCCCTGGGGTGGGACAGCCCATAGGCAGGTTTGCCCTTTAAGACTGGTGTGTCTCCTCCCACCACACACAGTTACCATCTCCTGACAGGTTTTGATCATTAAATTATTTTTAGTTCCTTTACCCCTCTCTGTCTGGTTGCACTTGAGCAAGGTGGGACAGGCAGGCTCCCAGCCTCCTTACCTGTTCTAAACCTCCGCAGGAGGTAAGGACAGGTCTGTCCTTCCTTCTGTGTCGTGATCTCTGTGGGGTCCTACAACATCAATAGGTCCCTTATTTGCACAAAGTCATTTACAAACGCGTGAAGAAGGAATAAAGTACTATCCTCTGGATGTAGTCATCTTGCACCCACCTTCCCAGCTTAACCCAGGACCCACACCTGGCTGCATTTGGCTCCTTCCACCTGTGCTCAGCAGGGAGCTTCGGCTCCTCTACCAGCAAATATGCACCTTCAGCCATGCCCTGTCCTATCCCTGGCCCCGTTACAACAGCTTCCCGGCCAAATCTTGTGGATAAAGCAAGGCAACCTGTCTACTGCAGTCAGAGTAGAAAATAGAGGTCCTAAAAGTAGAAAGTCTGGGTGTTCCTGCTTTGCATTCCAAACTTTTCATTACAAGTTTTACTCTATGTTTAACGTTTCTCTGTTGGAGTGAAGTTTTCCTGGACATGGAAGGCTGCCTCAGGCTACTGCACGGAGTTTCTTCTCTAGTTATCTGGGCAGTACCTGCTGTCTCCAAGCATTTTTGTCAGATTAGTCTGATTTTGAATTTTCTAAAGTGTATTAAAAATCTCCTTTAGAAACAAGTATTTGAAAAACCTGATCCTGGTGTCTCCCTCCACCCAAAACTTTTGCTGCCAATAATTGCACAGATGCAGAAATCTCACAGAATCGTCTGGGAGCAGTTTCCTCTCACAGACAGTGTGCTTCTGGGGGTAGTTCAAAACCCGTTTTGGCTGTGGACTGACTCCTACTACCTCCCGTAAACTTAAAGAAAAAAAAAAAAAAAGAAAAAATTCAAAAAGCAAGGT
>NW_010123533.1:26103-26596 GCF_000699245.1 Pterocles gutturalis
AAAAAAAAAAAAAAAAAAAAAAAAAAAACAAGATACTTTTGCACAGGTTCTGGTCTGGTCAGAAAGTTTTTCTTAGGGGATAAAAAAAATTACAAAGTCTTCCTTAATTATAAAAGCTAACAACAAGAACAACAAAACAAACTAACCCTTGCACATACCAACCCTTTGTAGCAGGGTAAGAAGTCCTGATGCCAGTTCCCACCCTGCTGGCTTGCATTATCTGCTTCCCAACTGTCCCAGCAGTTAAAGTTAGTTACAGCATTTGTCTTTAAAACATGCCCCACGACCCCATCCTGCACATTCCAACGGCACTACAAGTCTCATCCCACCTTTCCCTGTACAGGACCATCCCCAGCCCTCTCCTCACAGAGTGGGGACCCCGGGCTTTCCTACTAGTGCCCGCCCCCCCCCATGGGTGACATGGGTGATTTGCCTTGCTGGTAGTGGCTACTAAAGGATTAAAAGAAAAAAAAAAAAGAAGAAAAAAAGGAAA
>NW_010123534.1:0-18276 GCF_000699245.1 Pterocles gutturalis
TTTTTTTTTTTTTTTTTTTTATTTTAATGCTGCACCCTTGTTTGGAATAGCTATTCTCAATGAAACCGGAGTGGAAGGGAGGGTTTGCTACTTGTTAGTGCAAGTGCCGGGGAGGCAGGACTGCTTAGTGTTGCTCTCAACTTGCTATGCCTGATCTGCGGCAACACTTTTCTTCTTTTGTGCTAAACTTTCCCCATTTGTAAAAGGGGTATAGCGATCGTTATCTTTGCCTCACGGGGCTTGTTGTGAAGTTTAAACGAGTTCATATTTGCAAAGCACTTTGAGAGCCCCAGATGAAAAGTGCCTGTAAAAATACTGAATCCGGAATTGCCTCCTGGGTTATCTGTTGTAACTGGTTTTCCTGCACAAACCTGAATATGCTTCAAACAGTGCTACTGTCAGCTGGGAGGATTTTAACCACGAGTGAGGAACAACCGAGTAGTTTGGTGTACTTAGCAGACAAAGTGCATCTCAGTCCCAAGGAAGCGCCTCATCCTTCCCCAGGCTGGACTCACCGAGGCTGGGCCAAGGCAGCTGCTCTTCCTCCGGGCTCTGAGCTTCGAAGTCCCTGCGTGGCACTGGAGCCAGCTAAACCGGAGGGCTCGGAGGGTAAGTCAGGGCTGCAAAGCCGTCCCTGCCCTCTACCACACCTACAGAGCCTGACCCGAGGCATCTTCCACTACCTGCAGAGCAGCCCTGCAGCTGGGAGGAGCTTTGCCGCTTCCTGGTGCCTTCATTCATTTCAGACTTTACAGGGTTTTGTTTTTCTTTCCCCTTTCTTTATCCCAACACCTTCCTCTCCCAACACCCCACAGCTACCTACACCTCATTTTTCTCATTCTTTGCCTCTCCGCTGTCTCACTTTGGCCTCTGGCTCCGAAGGGCAGACACGAATACTCGTTCTGTGAACAGAAGTTTTCCTTCTGGCCACCATTAGAGGCTGCTGCCTGCCAGAGCCGCCCAGATCGAGCCAAGCTGCCGACAGAGGCTGGATGCGCTGGGAGTTTCAGCGCTCGGTTGCTGGTAGGAGTAGTTTCAGAAAAAAAAAGCATCCTACATGGCAGTGGCGGGAGACGAGACGCAGAGAGACTGAGGATAACTGGGGAGTTAGAGAACGGACGGAGGAATGGAAAAATGTGGTAAGAGCAAAGGATACTGAAGCTGAGGATCAAGGTGGATGAGAAATGCCAAGGGAAAAGAAGGGTGGGAGAAGCAACTTAATTTTGGGAGGGGGTTAGAGAAAAAGGAAATAGTAGTTCCTATAGATCTTGCGAAAGAGATTAATAAAGAAAATTTGACACAAGCTTGAGAGCCCGTTTCAGGGAAGCCTTCTGGAGCATCTGCCAGCCCCAGCGTCCTGCCGACCCTCCGCGTTCCCCTCCCCTTCCTGCACCCTCCTACCTGCCCTTAACTGTCTGCTTCCTCTGCTGTCCCCTCGCTGTCACGAGCTTGCAATCAAACACAAACATTTAAACAAAAACGTGGGCTCATCGGGCCTACCGGCTGATCGATTGCTAACTGGGCGTTTGGCCAGTGGCTGCTGACTTTATCCAGGGGAGCTACTGGCCTGAATCACCTCCTGCTTGTGTCTGTTCTGCACTGGTTCAGATCTGTTGTTTTCAGTAAAGTTGTAGTTGATTTCCAGTAAGTTAAGATAGGAATCTCAGGTCTGATAAGTACAAAATGGTCTTTTATGGGTGGAGAAGTGGTTTGGTTTGTGTTTCATACTGGTGTGTCTGGCAAAAGGAAGGACTCATCCCCAGCCCAGCCTTCGCATACATTTGTGTATCGCAGCCCCTAACTCTGCTTGAAGGCGATGTGACTTGTGCCGGGGGGAGAGGAGTCTATCTTACGCAGGGGGCATTTTAAAAGGAATAATGTGTGAAGTGAAAGATCATAAACTCTCTGCAAAATTACTATAGGTGTGGCTTACCTAGCAAAAGAGAGTTAATTTGCCTTGAGTTGTGCTAGTCAAGCAATTACTGAAGGCTTGATGTTACAGAAAATAATTTCATTATAAATGATTTAGAACAGCTGTACCTCCAAAACCATTATATAGCAACAAGACATCATTCTGCTTTCAGGATGTTTGTGATGAACAGAAAAAATAAACCAGAGAGGTCCTCCTGTTATAGATGTACTTAGACTCGACTTTTCCAAAAGTTTATGCTTGAGTCTGTCTGTGTGCAAATTGAATGGGTGTTAGCTGCTCCTCCCTCAACCTCATATAGCTACACCCTGTGAGAGCAGCTGCCATTACCTAATAACTACTTCTCATTCTCAAAGTGTGTGTGAGGAGGTGAGGCTCTTCTGGGAGGCATTAAACCGAGAGGAGTTTTGCTTCGCTCCTCACTTTGCATTGGGTTTGTCTGTGAAGCATCCTTAACCTCTCTGAACTTTATCAGATACAAAAAGAATAGCGTTGTTGTTGACTCAACCTTTGATATGTGAGAAATTTTAACTATATGGGGGATTTTTTCCTAAGGTGGGGATGTAGACAATGATATTTGGAGCTGATGTGGAATTTACCACCATTTTTAGCTCCTGGATGTTATTGACCATGTTGCATGAGGTCATAATGAGTAAATTTTAAGTAATACTAAGTCAATACCATGCAGTGAGTAATCATATAGTTTATGAAAGTTCAGCTTTTATATAGGTTCAAAGAATAATAATAATAATGTCAAGTTATTGATTTTGAAATTAGTATTAGTTTTTAAATTTTAGTAACAAATTCAGTCCTACAGCTAAGAATTGCCTTGGATTAACTGCTTATCAAGTTTCTATTGGAATCAATAATTTAAAATATAAATGCTTAGTACAGTTTTCAGTAATAAATTTTTTAAAGTTTTCAATATATGTGGCAATTTATTGAAATTATACAATTCCTTCATTTGACTTGTAATTGTTTAAATAAGCTATTTTTTAAGTTTCCCTTGCCCTATGAGAATTTGTAATGGAGTGCCTGTGTCACTGCTTAAAAATTTCCTGTCTACAAATTTCAGGTCTAAAAAGACTTCAGACTACTATGCTAAAGCTGAGCAAACATTATATGATACAAAATGAGGTCCAAATTACTTTCAGTGGCAAAGAGAAAAGACTAAATCAGAGCTTCCTTCATTCACAATAGTAGTGGCAAAATCACCTTTCAGCTCACCTTTAGAGGGAAACCTGTGTTCACCATCCTTCTCTCTCTGGGAACATGAGCTCACATCTTCCAGAGGAGTAATCAGATCATTAAACTGGAAGGGCTATGAAATCAATGGATTTTATTCTTTCCTTCCAAAGTTGTTTCACTTCCTCAAAGACAACTGAATATTAATTGAGTTGGAGCAACCTTGCAGTGAGCATGCTGGTTCCAGAGTCAGGTAGGGGTTGTGGACCAGGGTCCCCTCTCTATGGATGTCCTGAGCACTGCTCAGAGGTGACCTTATGTATACCTGCATTAGTTTCTATTGTTGTCACAATTTCTCTAATATATTTAAAGATTTCATTAAGCCATTTCGTAACAAGAGGCAGATTTTTTTTTTTATAATCTTATGGTTGAGGATGCTTTCCTGAATAATGGGAGATTTTGACTGCAATTTAAGAAGCGCATTACATGCTATAAAGTGGAACAGCTTCAGTGATGGAAACAGAAGCAGTTAAAGTGTTTTCCTAGGAGGTGATATTGGATAATAAGACAGCAGGTTGTTGTTTTGATTTTTATTTCCCTGACTGTCTTGCCTTTTATTTTATTTCAGTCAATTTTATTTTAATTCAAAGCAATATTAGAGTGAAATTTATTTTTTACTTGACTGGAAAATTTATTCAGCATAAAACAATGTCATTTTTGTGAAGAAAATGCATAATAAAAACAACTTTGACCTGAACTGCATTTTTTTTTCCAGAGTTCAGTTACAAATCTGTAGGTGTTATAGCCGAGAGGCATTCAGATAAATAGAAAGATGGGTGGTGGTGTTTCCATCTCTGAAATTAAATTAGTGTTACTAGTAGTTCAGCTATATGCCTTTGGCTTGAAGAGTTTGTCTAGCAGGGCCTTTCTTATGATGAAAAATCAGTTACAGGAGCTGAGAGATTACATCCTGTTTCCTAACTACAGGAGAGAAACAGAATTACCAGGGAGCAATGTTTGCTATCTCGTCTAACAAAAGGACTTGGGGACATCAAATGAAACAAATAAGCAGCAGGTTGAAATATCCGTAAGGAGATATTTATTTAAGTGGTAGCAAAGCAGTGGGATTCATTTTCAGAGACCACTGTGGATGTTGTAAGTTTATGTGGGTTTTGACAGCAGTTAAACAAATTTGTGGAGAAGAATCTGTCTAGGGTTATTAAATGAAAAAAACAAAAAAAAAGTATCTCTGACTCAGGGAAGTCCAGAGTTGTCAGCGGCTGAAAATGTGTTCTGGGTAAATACCATGTTAACACTTTTCCTTTACCATCTGGCAAAGGCCACTGTTGGAAAGAAACAATTAGAGGGATGCCTGGTCTGGATTACGGCTTCATATAGCTTTTATCTTCTCTGTGAATGAACACTTTATTCCATGTGTTTTATCCCAGGTCATCCCTACAGTGTGACCATTCAGGCAATAGGGGCAGCAGTGTTCCCCTGGGGAAAGCACTTGGTTTCAGGGTGGTCCTTGGTAGGGATGCGGTTGACAAGGTTCTTATGGGTGGCTGTGGTGCCAGCCCCGTTGATGGCCATCTTGCCGTGCTGGCTGGTTGTGTGTGTCTGCAGCAGTGCTCTGACCAGGGGCCAAGGTCGCTACTTTTAATCTATGGGAGAGGTCTTTGGACTACAGGGTTGTGATTGTTCTTTTTTCTATTTTTATTCCTGTTGGTAGCCATTAATGGGCCCCCTCTTGAAATCAATTGCTGCAGGGCAGGTTGTGCAAGGACTCTAGTGCTAAACGAGCTCAGCCTTGCAGAGCTGCATTAATATGGCCTTTTACCTGTGGTAATTGGCTGCAGACATATGGAAAACATCGATCCAAGTGGATTTCCATGCTAGATCTACTGTCAGTGTCTGAGCTGGTTTGGATATCTCTGCATGGGATTTCACTGTGCCAGTTTGATGTAACATGTGCTGTCTTTGGGGTCAGACTCTCTTGTAATCTAGATATTAGCTTGGTGGGTATTTTAAACCAAAAGGTGTATATAAATACTCCCAAACAAACAGACACCCTGTGACAAAGGCACACTGCCTGAAAGGATAAAAGGATCTGCTCACTCTGGCAGAAAGGCTTAACTAAAGGAGAGCCCCAGCCTTGCCCCAGGAAGTTCTCATAACTAGGCTAGAACACAGAAATGATCCAAAGTATTTTAAACAACAGATAAACTTATTTTTATCCAAGTTTGTGCCTGAAGTCTTACAGCTGAGTTTAAGACCTTTAAAAAAAAAAAAAAAAAAAAAAAGCAAATGCTGATGTGTCTTCTATTGAAACTGTGAATAGGAACATATTCAAGCTTCTAAAAATATTTTCTTCTGACAGATTAAAGGCTGCAGGGACTTTTCCATTCCTAATTATATAGTGCAGTACACTGTCTGTTTCTGACTTGTAACTTCAAAAATAGAAATTAGAGTTATAAATGAAACATAGGGAAAAGGGCAAAGAGACGCTGTGTATGATAAGGAGCTAATATTTTAGTGATATTATTACCAGTCACATGTGTTTCAAATTAAATTACTATTATGAAGACCCTTTAATACATTGACATTTCATTAAGATGGCTGTTGTTCTTTTAAAAAAAACCCATGAGTAACTGAAGCGTAGCGAAGGACAATAAATGTAAATGTCTTAACAACCGTTCAGTAGCTGAGCTGGTGGTGTCTCGAGTCTCAGCAAGGTCATGTCATTAACATGGAAAAACACAGTCATTTCAAGCAGTAACACATTCTGAAATTCAGAAGTATTTTCTGAAATCTGAATTATTCCCTGACAATTTGGGCTCCAGTCTCTGTTCTGGAAGTGAAATAAGGCTCAAAGTCCTCTGGTAGCATACCTGCAAAGTCATGCTGGTCTGACCTTAAGCCCTCCTGGATGTGATCTGCAATTTTTGACTGCATCACTGTGGGCATTCCTACCTCCTAAACCATCACTGGACTCCTGGTACACAAAGGAGGAATTTTTTTTTTTCCTTTTTGCTCTCTCATGCAACCTTCTGAAGGACAAGACTAAGACTTTGTGCTGGTGGGTCCTGGATGTGGGAATCAGAAAAGTGACTGAGACAGTGCTCTAATCTGGAGGGAGTAAGCTGGATCTGCTGTGTGCGGGCTTTTTCTGGGGCTCCTCTGCTTCTTTTGCATTCTGCCATTTAGGCAGGAACACATTAAAGATTGCCTTTCACTTGAAAGGACAGGTGGTTCTTTCCTATGCCTAAAACACTGCAAAAATTCAAAGGAGTGAACCACAAACTGTAAACTGGGGTAACTAACACAATTTCAGTTCACCCTCCAAAACCTCATGCTGGCAACTGTGGGCTGAAGGCTGGTGGTGTGCTGAAGGACAGACTGGGTTACCATTATCTTGTAGTAAAATCTACACATGAATTAAATCAAAAATATTTGTAGGATTTTTTATTTCAGTCTGTGGTCTGAAAGGCGAGCCGGTTGCTGCTATGAGTAGTGAGGCTTCAGAAGCCCAGCACCAGGTTTAAAAGATCACACCCTGCTTTTCAGCGAGACTTGTTAGCTCAACTGCGCTACAGCCTTCAGGCTCTGGGCAGCCAACAAACCAAAACTGGTTTGCTCGTGCAGGTGGAGAAGGCATCCATCTGGATGTATTGGCTTTAGTGCCAGAGTCTAGTTCCCATCGTTGCACATACACAAAAACACACACACACAGTGCAACCTTTGTGCATGGGGGTAGTGTTTGCCCTTCATCTCTCACTTCTGAAGACTGGTTATGAGGGTGGATGCAGCCAGGAAAAGGCAGGGAGCTGCTTCTGTTGGTTATCTGTTATTTATGCTGAGGATGCCTAGAGGCTGCACTGATGGTTAGTCCCTGTTTGAGACGAGCCAAGAAGGTGTAGACTCTCTTCTGGAAAGTTTATTTAGACTGTAAACAGGAGACAAAGGAAGTGGGATGCAGGTGGGGTTTTAATTCTCTCTTTGAAGATTATGAAAAAAAGAAGTTAAGTGACCTGCTCAAGGTTGCACAGGAAGAGTTGGGGTGGCACCAGGCCAGCATTTTGGGTGGAAAGGTTATATTTTTTTCCAATTTGTTTCATTGCAATAGATTAATGCCACTTGCCAAAGAATTCACAGGATTGAACAATAATTTTTTTTCTCTCAAAAACGAAACCTTGTTTGTTTTTTCCTTATTTAGCATCCTCAGAACCAAAGACAGTTCTGCTCTTGCTGGGAGCATAGGTTAGATGCGATACTTCAAATAGTGCCTTCATGTTCAATGCAGTTCGGTTACCATTTGGTTGTACCATTATTTGCACATATATTTAAATCAGAATCAGTCCAAGGATTTCAGATTTTTATTAAATTCAGCCCAAATTCTGCTGTGTCATTCATAAATTATCTCCCTCCCTCCAGGTCATATCTTCAGTCAGTAACTATTCTATGAGATATTTGGATGTCATTATAAAGCACATAAATGTCAAGATATGAGTTAGGATTGGTTGGTACCTTCATTGGACATTTTCATAATCACTAGATCCTCTCTAGCTTCCAGAAATAGCAAGAAATTTTCTTCTACTGCTAAGTTTTATCCCTTTATTTTTAAAATAGACATAGCAGTAGTTTTATATTACTTTACAATGTCAGAAAGAGGCCTGAGGGTATATGTGAATTTGCTTCAGAAATTGGATCATGTGTCAAAGGATCATTATACCTAAGGAAACAGTATGCCCTATGGTACATACATATCATTGGCATTTAGTTTTAGCTCTATATTCTGTAATTGGAAAGACAGATCTGAAGGTTGCTGTAGCAAACTTGAGATCCTTTACTCTGAATTCTTAGTTGAAATTTACAACAATAATAAATTATTCCTCTTGGAAATAAATTATATGAGCCATTACCAACAATTACATCTTTTACCCCTGTGTGCTGTAAATCTTAGTTACTATGGGATAAGAAGGGTGCATAAAGAATTTAAAAAACAAAAACAAGTAGGGAGAGTCAGTCCTGCCCAATTAATGGACTAGTCTGATTCTCCTAGGGTCAGATAATGTATTTATATTATTATTTGCTGATCTCTTGAAGAAAGGATAATAATCAGTTCTTTCAGCTTGTCACATATGTTGTGTTCCTGCTTAAAGTGCTGTTTTCTTGTAACTTCTGGAAGAAAAAGTATCAACCCTTTTATATTGAAACTCTGGTTAAAAAGGTTAGACAAAGCAGGAGCAGAGAAACAAAGTGAAAATTTAGTGCTTCTCTCTCTTAATTTTATTTTCTACCTGATACCTCCATACTGATACATGGAGGTTTGTATCTGCCTGATATATTCCATAGCTTTGCACTGTTTTTTTCCTTAATAACAGCATTTTAACCTTGATTTCTAAGCTTTGACTAAAGAATACATAAAGTTCATATCAATTTAAGCTTTTCTGATAAGGCAGCTAGAAATAAAAGGTTAGATTTGCTTAGAAATAATCTATTCATGTTGGCCATTCTGCAATAGAAGGCATAGCAACTGTATTTGTGAGAAGCAGGGCTGTCCCATTAACAGCCTGCCAATTATTCTGGAGGTGTCTGGATGATAACTAAGAGCCATGGGTTACTGCAGCTTTTAGTATCATGACATTGTCCCATGGAGCACAGATCATTCCCTTGTTCTTGAGTCCGTAGTTGGTTTCAACTAGCTCCTTTATGGAGCTGCAAGTAGGCTAATGTGTCTTGGCAGGACCATCTGGTCTTCTGGGGCTCTTTGCTGCTGTACTATGCTGCTTTAGGTTTCTCTTTAGGGCACCATATTGCACAGAACAAGTGAACAGAATGATCATTACCACTTGTCGCCTACTATATTTCTAGTAAGTGCCTAAAGATTGTACTTGTCTTGTTTCCTTACAACTTGACTGAAGCAATTATCGTCTTTTCAAGGATGTCTGCACAGCTTCTTGAAAACAGTAAACATGAAACTCAGACGAAGGTAGTCAGGTTTAAAACAAACTTGCAATAGGCCCTTAAAGAATAGTATTTTCCCTTAATTAATCCAACCCCTTATTTCCTTTGAAGATAGCAGCAACTGCTGGTAAACCCCTGTGTCCCTGACCTTCCTCCTTAACGGAAAAATTCCTCTTATATTTCTTGTATCAGCTGTAACTGTCTTGGCATGATTATAGCATGTGTTTTATGTTTTACGATCCAGGATCCTTCATATCTGAATTATTCTACAAAAGTCTTACAGAATATACCCATTTTGTTAGAGTATTTAGATGAGCCAGGATGCCATGGGAAGAGCTGCCTAACTCATTTTGATTCTGCCATTGCCTGCAAGAGTGTTCCTACAGATTTGAATAAATTTAAGTATATCCCTAATGCTAAGTCCCCATTTGAGTGCTTTGGCTAACATAGAAATAGGATTACTTATACCTCAAAAATTAATCTTATATGCTGGGCTGAAATGAGATATGAAGTCCCTCTTTTTCCAAGGAAACAATAACATGAATATTGCTTTTAGGTTTACGTTCTTTTAAAATATGGTTAGAACATATCTTCATTCTTCTTCTTTTTTATTTTTTTTTAACATGGCACATGCAGTTTCCAAAATACTTCTAATCACATGTTGCTTTTCTTTGAAGCATGAGTAAATTTAGTCAAGAAATCTGTGAACCTGTATAATCTGCAGATGCTGAGATTATATTGTTAAATCTTAGCAAGATTGAAGTTCTACATATTAAGAAGAACTTTTAAGGTTTATTTTTATGGAGAATTAGAGAAAATAGAATTTCCTCTAGTTTCTTAATTTTTTTGTGTAAGACATTAGCCATAGTTTAGAATGCATCTTCCTTTTCTGCCTTCTCTCCCTTTAGAACTTTTTACAGAGATTTAAGGACAAAAATATGACATCCCAGTCTGTGTGTTGAGATATTGCTTCAGCTTTTTGTTTTATTATCTTATCTGAAATTGTTATTTTTTAATGAATAATGATTTGTTTTTATCTTCTGAGTGCTCTGTGTTCCTAAATTTGAAAAGGATTCTGGAGTTTCTAGTTTAATAATAATAAAATAATTGTTTAGCCATTACAGTTAAAGTTAGAGTCATCTCACCAACTTACATCATTTGTTTCATTGCACCATGGGCCTGCTTTTTTAAAGGTCTGAATGTTCTCAAAGAATATTTGTAGACCTCTGAGATCATTGTGTTCTGTTAATCTAGTACTGGATCAGCATGTCCTCCAAAAAATCTTGTTAAAGCCTGAAGACCTCTAAAGGCACAAATATACATGCACACTTTTATGTATGTGCATGTGTGTTCCTGAATATTGCATTTCTTTTATTTATGAAAAATGAAAAACTAATCTCTCTGTGAGGGAGAAGAAAAGCCTACAGGTTCGGAAGGGTATAGCTGGATATCGAGCACTGGATGTGTCCGTCATAGCAGACTGGATAGCGTAATTGTTGTCATGCTACTTCTGCACTGGCAAGTTTTGTATACAAACAAAATACTTTATTTGAAAGTATTTCTATCACTGGATCAGCTTTGTATTCTCTCGCTCTTATAGTCATCCTACACTAGCAGAATGAATAGTTTATAAAAATACAAAATTTATAGTCTTACTGTGTTAAAGTAGGTAAATCTAAAAGGCCAAATTTTAGACACTACAGTGAGATTTCTGTTGGAGTGTAAATGTTCTTTTCCAAAGGGTCTTGCTTTTCCAGTAAATGGAGGTATGTGGCTTACTGATTTTGGCAAGTTAATTCCATGTTTTTTATTGACTTTCTCCAAAAGACGTGCTTTTTCCCTTAACAGAAGGCATCATTAGAGCCTTTATAAGAGGTTTTATGTAGATAGGCTTTTCTAGTTATATCAATATTTATCAATGCAGGGCACAGAGTATATGAAAACAAAATAAATGTAAACCTCTTTTTTAGTGTTTTTATTATCTTTTCCCAACTTTTCATCTTCATAACTATCCAGTGGTTAAGATCCTGTGGTTTGTTCATTAAACATGGTATAGCCAATTGTATTTCAGACATGACAACAATAAGTCATAAATTTAACAAGAATCAGATATATAGTAATATTAGAAAGACTAACAGCTTAGACATTACTGTCTTTCTGAGTGGGAAACATAGGAGGATGTATTCATAATTTATTTAAGAGAATAACGCAATTTATATTAGAGACATATTTGACAGCCAAACCGCAGAATTAAACATTTGGAAAATTAATACTTCTTGCATCGAAGGAAAGCAGCAAACCCAAATACTGAATGAAAACTGGAAACTTTGCAATAGAGTAGTTTTTATCAGAAGAGAAGTATCAGTTTTATGACCTTTCAAAGTTCGACCAGTTGTCAGATAAAGGCTGCTATCAACATTTTCCCCTGTAAATGTTCTTCCAAAAAGCTGATAATGCAGAAAGTCTTTGGTTTCAAATATTTGTAGTCTTTTTTGTTGTTTTCTTGTTTTGGTTATTTTTAAACAAAAACAGCAACACAAGAACATAACAAAAATCCATCCAAAATTCTCAGAGTTCAGATAAACTTTTGGTAAAGCTTCATTCTCCTTTCACGTGCTCTTGAGCAATATATAGCTCAAGTATTCTTTTCCTGTAAAGAGTTACATGCAGTGGTTGATCTTTAGCTACAGAATCATAGTGGAAATGGGAAATGGGAATATTTCTAGCAACTCATATTTTCTTTGCTGATTGTCCTTTCAGATGTGCAGAGGAGCATATTCATTTACATATGCCTTTTTTTTCTGTACCCAAAATACTTGGAGACATCTCATGATAAATGTACTTGACATAAGAACAATAGAGTCTCAGTTCATCTAATTCATTGGAATTTCCTTTTCTCACTTAGCCTCATTTTCAAAGAAAGGATGGCCAGTAGTTAAGTCATTAGCTTTGGAGATTGGGTTTAATGCTCTCAAGGTGTATATTTCCTTTCCAACTTAGACAAGTCTGTCAGATAAGGAGAATACTATTCCATCTAACCAGGACATTTTTGAATTAACTGGTATATTAGTTCGTCTTCAGATAATGTAGTAAATGTCCAAAGTAAGAATATGAGGGAATTTTATTAATATTCTAAGAAAAATAGATGCTATTACCACACAGCAGGTCTTGGAGCCTACAGTCAATGTTCAAGATGTAAACAATGAAATTTCCTCAAATTATTTAGCATGAAAAATTCTCTTTCAAATTGTCTGCTTTTTGTAGGATGGCATTTTTACTTTGACAACTTAGAATTCTTTGTCTCTGATGAAGAAATATGAGAGATTTAAGGAGGTATTTGAAAGATTACTGGTCTCTCTGTATCAAATTAAATCAACTGACTTCCTTAAGAGCAACTGTCATAGTAATAGCATGCATCATGAATGTTGTAACTCAATTATATTGTTTAGTAAAAAGTGTTTTGATGAAGTCTGTAAAGACAAGTTGCTTATTACTCATTTCTATCACTAGTGGATCCGACCCCGCTTTATGAAGGAGGATGACAGGTGTGGGTGATTAAGTAGACTTTGGTTTGAATTAGGTATGTCCTTTGGAGGGACTAAGTGTTCTGTTTCTGTCTCATTGCTGATAAAGCATATCTCATTAAGTCTGTCATCTGGCAGACTTCCCAACGAAGTGTTCTTCATTTTGCAGCACTACTGACAAAACTGTCTTCAGTCCAAAAAAACAGCTGAAGCATTTGGTATCCATGGTTCTTTGCTTTTCTTGTAGGGTCAACGATTGCATCTTGCGAGTGAATGAGGTCGACGTGTCAGAAGTGTCACACAGCAAAGCCGTGGAGGCCCTAAAAGAGGCTGGCTCCATAGTACGATTGTATGTTCGCCGAAGGAGACCTATTCTGGAGACCGTAGTAGAGATCAAGTTGTTCAAAGGACCTAAAGGTAAATACAAAAATGAAAAGACATCCATTTTAAACTTGATGCTTAACCTCTCTTGTAGCTCAGATGGCATCTGATTCAGTTGGTTTGTTAAGTGGTTGACGTGCCAAATACTGAAATGCAGTTGATTTAGGCTGGTAGAACTTGAATTCATGGTTGTGCGTCTCTTCCTGAAATATAAAGGAATTCAAGGAGTTGCGGTTTGTTTCATTTCATGTTTACCATGGAGAAGGCTCATTACCTCCAGAAGATACAGAGATATTATGCTGTACATTGACAGCACATATACTTCCTCTAAAGTTCCTCTACTGACACCTTTGACTTTCATTTAAGGTGCTGTTGAATACAGAGTTTCTGAATTCTCCCTTTTTTCAGGTTTTATGAATATCCAACTTATCCTTTCTACTTTCATCTTGACGATTTCCTCTACTGTTATATTTGGAACAAGAAAATGGGAATAGTAATTTACCCAGATACGTAGAAGAATTTTATTTTATCCTTCAATAAAATTACATGGAAGTCATGAAACCCTCACTAGCCTAAATCAGCTTTATCACTTACAGACTTCCAGGAGAACCTCCTGGTCACAGAAAAAAACAAAACAAAACAAAACAAAGAAAAAAAAACACAAAAAACTTCCTTTCCAGAAACATTAGTGCAAATTGTGAATATTGTATTTTCACCATTCCTTTTGCAAAAAGTTTTTGTTTGCAGAATTTCTGTTTTTAACAAATTTCATTTTATTGTTTTTCCAGTTGAAATTTCCCTCTTGCTACTGTATTTTTCTTCATAGATGAGTTCTTGGTAAAGAATATTGATGTTTTCACAGTATATGAGAATAAAATGAACAGCAGTAGATTTTTGGATCCATATTAATTATTTCATAAACAAGTCTTTAATTAATGGTATACACATGAAATAAAGAAATTTGCATGTCTCTTAATATATACCATGCACATGAGATTATTCTACCTGTTCCAACTACAGGGAATAACCTGTAGCTTTTTCAGTGGTTTCCCTTACATCTCATTTCATGTGAATATTACAGTATGCTTCTACATAGGTTTTGATGCCAATAACGGAGTATATTTGTTTCTAATACACTTGAAATTGTTGAGCTTATCCATTCATAGTAAGCAAAGGCAGTGCACTGTTTTCAGTATGGCACTATACCTCTTCTACGTGTATCATGGTTATTAGACACGGCAGTATATTCATCATCCTCTGCTCTTGGCAAACAGTAAGATATATTTAAATGCATATTTGAGGTTAAACCCCCAAAACTCTGGATTCCTGTGGTCAATTGCGATGCTAAATTGACTTTCTAATAGAAAAGTGTCTCTAATGAGATTTTGTACGTGTATGAACTCAGAATAGTAGTGCAGGCAGCAGTGTTTTTAAAGCTTTGAAATTAAACTAAGTGTGCGATATGATAGTCATTTTGAGTAACCTAAGGCTAAAGAAACTAAGATTAACATATCCTTTCAGGTTGTGATGAAACAGTAAAAATTGTTTGTCATGAAGGAATTTTTGCTGTATGTGGAAATGGACAAGAGGGGCAATCATTATCTAATAATGTGTTTGCATAGTGTTTGTTTTGATTGTCTGCCTGAAACTATTTAGTTTTACATTTGCTTTTATAAAAGAGTGGATACCAAAAAATGTGCCTTTTATGAGAAGCTAAATAAGCTTTGCTGCTTAGTGCTACAAACATCAATTTTGTAGCTCTATTCTTATATGAAGTTTCCTACAGATATGTGCTATAAATAGTGAATTTTATTGTTAAGCTGAATATATTTTTTAAATTTCACTTCTGTGTTACAGAAATAAGTTAACTGGAAGCTTGGATCAAAAAAAGTTGATGGGCTATCTCTTTGCAAAAGCCAGGTTTTTTATCTTTATAATTTAGGCAGTAAGGAAGCATGTCCTTGTACGCTTTCTATATGCCATAGATTTAAAAAGCAGAATGAAGAAAATAGGTTATAGATTGTTTGGAAATCTTATCAATACTAATTATAGTATCTGTAACCACTTTCCTTTAATTTTTTTCAAAATCTTCCATGAAAAATAATCTGTTGAGAGTCTTCAAGTTTATGGGAGAAGTTGAGAATAAAACCTGTGAATCTTCGCTGTAGGTTTCAGTGCTAGTCACTCGTGTGATGCTTATCTACTCATATTTCAGGTGATTTATCTGTAAACTGCTATTTCACACCATTACTAGAAAGTGCAAGAACAACTGAGTATTTATATATACGGTGTTACTTACTTCTCAGAGTGAAATTGGGATGTTTTGGTGCCCAGAGCAGGACCTGAAAATCAGCACAGCAGTTCCCACACCATTCCTTCCTACTCACAAAGTGAATAAAGTGAATCTGTGTTTTAGACAAGAACGCTCTTGCATACTAAACTTGGAGTAGCAAATATCTTTTCAGTTGCTTCTTTTCCTGTCTCTCTTTATCAGTATATACTGAGTTCATTCCTCATTGTGTTGAGAATTTACCACATGAAAGCAAGTCTTGGCTTCCATAACACCGCGTAAACTCAGAGATCACTAGCTTGCCTGGTTGTGTATAGTAGATCATGTCTCTCAGCACTTGAAGGTAATGAAGAAGGAAATTTGCAAGACTTTTTATATAAATGTTCTTTTAATTTCATCTGAGGTATTCCAGGACAAGGGCTTTTAAAACTATGAGTCTATAAATATTAGATTTTTTTAAAGTGGATGTTAATTTTTCTATCTAGCAACCACCATATAAAAGACATAGGTTAATTTTGCAAATCTTTTGAGCTTAAGTAGTTAAATATGCATTGTGCAGCAATGGCTTTGGGCATACGTCAGAGGAAAGGTCACGGTAGTGTGCTGCCAGGTGGTCCTTTCTGAATACAGATCCCTGTGCGATTGTTTCTGCTGCTTTACAAAAAAGCTGTCCTAGCATCATAGGTGTTAAAAGGCCTTGTAACTCTTCAACTTGACTCCTTTGGAAAAGAGGTATACAAAGACACAAATGAGTTGTGTAAAAGAAAATCAAGGTTCCAAACAGAACTGCATCTGTGCAGATGTTTAAATCTGCGCATTCATCATTTGCCACATCTGACTGATAATACCGGCTGCTCTCTGTAGTCTGTGACTTGACGGTAATTGTGTTCGTTGCAGGATCTTCCTCTCTCTCATGTGTTCGGGAGATTGTCTTTTGTATGTCTCTTCAGTCAGACGTGCAATTTTAGTGATTGACTCTTTGCACAGCATTTAGTAGCAAACAGTAAGTGTTTTGTTTCAGTCACTCTCGGGATGCTGCAGGTTTTAGCAGCCAGCATCTTTCCCGTAGCTGTGGGCTGTAACAGAGGAAGGATATACAATGGAACCTTCCTATTGAAAATCAATAGGATTTAAACACTACTGAAAATCCTGTCCTTAAGTAACATGCTTTACCTGCTCCATATTGAAACATAACAAGCCCAACAGTGATGAGAATGGATTGTGTACACTGCAGTATTTGCTCCTGGGGAACAAACATGCAGACATTCAAAACAAAGCAATTTAATCATAGCGTTTGGCTTTGTAATATAATTTGTGTATTAGCTTCCTATAAGACCCTGGAAAGAGCTGGGTATGAGCAGTTCAGTCACTATTCAGAGATTGCAGTGCTCAAACCCGTTCGATTGCATTTGGCTGGAGGATTTTAAAGCAAAGGAATTCAGCTGGCCTCTGGGATTTCCGTGCTGTCCTATCACACTGCAAATCTACTTTTTTACTGAAACCAGAAGTATTGAGTAGTATGCTTGGTTTAAGGTTAGTTATAGAAATTAAACTTGATTTTTTTTTTTTAATTTTGGTTTTCAGAGAATCAGACAGGGAAAAAAGGATTTCTACTATTGTAGAAAATTTCTGGCAGTCAGAAACTTCTGGCAGTCAGGTAAACACAGAGGTTGAGAAACATTTTACCTACCAATACATAACTGATAACTTAAGGTCTGATATTATTTACCAAAAGAAAAAAATAATGCAGAAAATAATGAT
The DNA here is from genome assembly GCF_000699245.1 of Pterocles gutturalis. Taxonomy (NCBI): domain Eukaryota; kingdom Metazoa; phylum Chordata; class Aves; order Pterocliformes; family Pteroclidae; genus Pterocles; species Pterocles gutturalis. The sequence goes on from NW_010123534.1 coordinate 17,039, forward strand.
TCCAGTAACTACGGCACTGTTGGATCACATAATAAACTTCTGACCTCAATTGTATAGGAAATGTGACATCTTAAATGACAGCACAGCTGCAGAAATGAAGTTTAGCGTACGTGAAACAGAACAGCTGGGTACCAGGGAACTTGAGAGGAGAAATGGCAGACTTAACACACCAAAAAGGAACAATATACAGAGTAACAGATTCTGCCATCTGGATATTCTCGTGGCTTGAGTATAAAATCAGAGAGAAACAGAATTAATTTCCCACACCCTTCGTGATAATTCAGTAGTAACTATCCTTGCACAGTGTTTGAACTGTATCAGAATCTTGCAGTGATGGCTAGAGCTGCCCTTTTGTTCACTGTATTTTAGACAGAAAGGCTCAGGACAGAGCAGCAGCTGTGTCTCTTCTGTTGTCTGTAAGCATGAATTCAGCCAATTATATATTTTGATCAAGTTCACCAGCTCACCCCACCCAACAGAAGATATTTGGGGGCACTTATTCCTCTACTCTTTCCTGCTCTCAGAACTAGGGCCATATCAGGACTTTTCATTTAATCCATTTGGAGTGTTACTACGTTTTGGGGCTCTAAACTAGAAGTTAATGCATCTATTCAGCTGGATTGTGCTGTTCAGCACACTCTCTAGATTGCTGTTCTCCTTATCTTAGTTTTCTTCTTAATCAGCAAAGACTAAGCTCCTAAATGGGGCATCTCAATAAATACTCAAAAATAAGATGGGATGAATACAACGGATGTAATACACATTTAGTTTTTGAATTATGTATATCCTTCTAAATATTAGATTAAGTCATTGGGGATAACCAGTTCCAGAGTTTCCATTTCATTGTTTTCTGTGCTGGCCTGAAGCGACTATGCAGCATGGGGTAGATTTCCTTTTCACAGAACTATTTGTTCTTGATGACACTGAATCAAGTCACTGTGTAGTAATGAAGCTTTCTTACTAAACTAAGAAAAGAATCAGGATGTTTTAAGTAGAATATTTTTTAACTCATTGATTAGTTATGGAAGTTTCGTGAGAAGATGCAGAGTTTTTCACCATCAACATAAGGTATGATTGCACTGTAGATTTACCTTAAATTGTTACTAAAATGATCTTTACTCCATTACTGTCTATAGTTTCAGAGAAGTTTATACTTATGTTTCATAGATTATGACACATTTTAGTTTGGATTGAGGGCTTTATTGTAAAAAAGCGAATCCTAGCGCAGGAGCTAGCAG
>NW_010123535.1:0-3005 GCF_000699245.1 Pterocles gutturalis
AGCACTCGTGTGTGCCCTGGGGCAGCCCAGGGAGCTGTCTTTGGAGGTGCCCCTTGACTGGAAGGTTTCTCACTAGGGAAGGTGTCTGAGCTCCCCTCTGACCAGTTTCTCTAGATCGGGATGGCGTGTCCGGTGCGTTCTGCCCTGGAAGCAGGTGCCCTCAGTCATCTGCCTGGCAATGAACAGCTCTCGCAGCTCTTCTCAATAGAAGCACAAATTCCTTCTGAGAGCCTTCTCTCCCCTGTGTTCTGCCCTGTTCCAGGTCCTGTCTTTGGCAGCAAGGACAACTTTCATGGACTGGCGATCTTCCTTGATACATATCCCAACGATGAGGCAACAGAGGTGAGTAGTTCAGGGACCTCACTCCGTGCCAAGGAGGCTGTTCCCTCACAGCTTTGGGCTCTGAGTGCTTCACGCCCAAACCAAGGAAAAGTCTCTTCTTGTGTGAGAGTGGGCTGCTCTTCCTGTCATGGGAGCTGGTAGAGGGAAGAGTTTGTATGTGCATTGATGGAGATAAGAAGGTCCTTTCTCTGTGCTCTGCTGTTGTTGACTACACAGATGTTTCCAGGGCCTTTTCCCTTCAGGTTGAGAGTGCAGCATGGAGCTGGTGTAACCTACGCACCACCTATTAAGTTAAATTAGAGGAATCCACCTGAAAGTATATTCATCCTGAGTGTAATTTCTCAAACTTCTCTGTGCTTTTGGTTGATCATTCCATGTTGTTTCTGGCCTTATTCTCTGTTTCCAACCTGGATGTCTCTAGAAGAGAACCTCCTGGGCTGGCTTTTTGCTCCGGAGTTCCCCATGGCTGAAATACACATCAGTCCCTGGGGGCTGTTGGTCCTTTTCTTCTCTCCTGTTCTGTGTTTGTGGATGATGTTATGGCACAGTCAGAAAACATAACTGTGCTAGTGAGATCTATTGCACCAAAAACATGTCACTTAAGTCATAAAGCACCTGGAAAACATCCCATCCCCCTCTTGTCTTGATGGTCAGTCACCAAGAACTGAGTTCTTGCCTCCAGCTGGCCTCTTCCGTTGTACATAGTCTGCTGGCTACAAAGCCCTGCATGTTGTTATGCTGCTCATGTGAGATTTCTGCCGGTTCTGAGTCCTGTGCTCTGTTTTTACACTTCTTACCCAGTCTGGTCCTTACTCTGAAAGTCTGGAGTGGTCTCGTTGCACTGGCCACATGGTATGGTGTGGGCTCCTGGGGGGTCTTGATGCAGAAGGTCAGAAACACCTGCTCTGCTTTAGCCAGAACACGCTCTTGCTCAGTTTAGAAGCAGCTTTATGAAGAAAATTAGCCTTGAGGTCGTTGTTCTGCCCTGTGGCTCTGTTGCTGTGCCTCGCTGAGTTCCTGCTCTCGATGAGGTTTCTGAGAAGGTGGCTCTGGGTCTGCAGCTCGAAGGCTCCTGCAGACTGAAAGCAGCAGAGCTCTCCTCCTGCAGCGCGTGTTCCCCTACATCTCTGCGATGGTGAACAACGGCTCCCTGACGTACGACCACAGTAAGGACGGGCGCTGGACGGAACTGGCAGGGTGCACTGCTGACCTTCGGAACCAGAACCACGACACTTTCCTGGCAATTCGGTATTCCCGAGGCCGCCTGACGGTGAGATGTGGCAGACTCCTTCTGCGTGCTAGATGGGGCAGTGCTGAGGGGCGGGGGGTTGTTGTGTTGCTGGGTGACCTGGAGATGGTTTTCCAGGCTTGACCCCCTGCGCCTCCAGCTCTGGAAGAGCAGCAGGATGGCAGTGCGTGTTCTGGGTGTGATGCTGCCCTGGTCTTACAGGTGATGACTGATGTGGAAGACAAGAACGAATGGAAGAACTGCATTGACATCGCAGGGGTGCAGCTGCCAACTGGCTACTTCTTTGGTGCTTCTGCTGGCACTGGAGATTTGTCTGGTGAGAGGGGACAAAAAATTCCTGCTGTTTGGAGCCTGGAATATAACACTGTGATGTGTTAGATGGCTTTGATGGCTTCTTTTCCCTGAATTGTTGAAATCTTGAAACCCTGTTGGATAGGGATCCGTGGCCTGGGAAAGGAGGGGTCTTAGAGCTAAGGAACAGCTCAAATTGCAGTTTAATACCTGGGGCATGACGGTGTTTTGAGAGGGAAGGAGACCTGGGCCTGGCAGAGCATAGTCGTAGGGGTGCTCTGAACATGTGGACATCTCTCAGAGCTTCTGACAGTGTTTGGTGCTGATGGTTGTTTCCTAGATAATCATGATATTATCTCGATGAAGCTATTCCAGCTCATGGTGGAGCACCCGCTAGAAGATGAGACTGTTGACTGGACCAAGATTGAGCCGAGCGTCAGCCTCCTTAAATCACCCAAAGGTCAGTCTCTGGGCTTGGGAAACCTTCGGTGGAGCATTGGGACATTGGGGCTGGACTGTTAAAGGCGTGTTGGAAGGCGTTAGACCTGTGTCTCCCTGTGAGACCCGGCAGGAGCGGAGGTTGGGTCGGTCTCTGGAGCTGTTCTTGTCCTTGCAGACAATGTGGATGACCCGACAGGGAATTTCCGAAGCGGGCCTCTGACGGGCTGGAAGGTGTTTCTGCTCCTGCTCTGCGCGCTGCTGGGCATCATCATCTGCGCTGTGGTGGGAGCTGTGGTCTTCCAGAAACGCCAGGAGCGGAACAAGCGTTTCTACTAGAGAAGACCTGGGATGTGGCCTGTGCCCAAACCCATCTTTTTTACAGGGAACTGTAAAAACTGTGGTTTCTAAAAGCTGTTTCTGAGAAATATCAGAAGTATTTTCTTATCTGTCTGTTTGGCTGTAACCCCTGCCTGGCCCTCGGTGTCTGGCGGATTGGACCGAGGGGGGCGATGCCCTCTGGGCCCCTCGAGGGCTGTGATGCGGGAGCCTGGAGGTTGCTCCCCCTGTTTTTCTGACCCTCGCCCCGCCAGACGGGACCTGCTGTACTGCGGGGGGGCGAGCAGCGGCGGGTGTGAATGTAAGGGGGCTGTGGGGAGGGGGCTGCGAGCAGGGCATTAAAGGA
>NW_010123536.1:0-1659 GCF_000699245.1 Pterocles gutturalis
CCAAAACATTCTATGATTCTATGAAATTTCAGATTAGGAGCTTGGTATTCTCCATATTGTCTCAGTCACTGAGACCAGGAGCTCGGAGCCGGCTCAGCCAGCACCGGACCGACCGATCTCAAGGTACAGGGGGGCTTCTGGAGTTTCCTTTCAGAGGGAAATCTTGGGAAAGGGGCATAAGCCGACTCCCGCCGCCAGCTCTCCTGGGAGAGGCTGATGTCGCATGGGCGTTGCCAGGGCAACGGTGACCGCATGCCCCTGTTCGTCCTTAAATTCACCAGTAGAGGGCAGCCTACAGGCCAGTAGGAGGTACAGGCGGCCGGAGGGCGAACCTGCAGGGCACCTCTGAGGAGCGGACATCTTACCTACCCTCCAGGCAGAATGGTAAGTACTCGACTTCAAGTGAGGGCTGTAAAGGCTGCCGCTCTGGCGGGGGGGGATGCGTCCGCCTAACCCTGCGGTGAGTGATGCCTCCACCCAGACGGAGCTGTGGAAGGGAGACACTGTGGTGCAGACCTTGGATTGCAGGGGGTGCCCGGACCTTTCCCCTGGGGCAGGGGGCAGACCTGCCTGCCAAAGGTGTGCCCAGGTGGATGAACTCCTGCAGCAGATGGCTGAGCTGCAGGAGGCAGTGAGAAGGCTGTGTAGTATCAGGGAGGCTGAGAAGGAGACAGGCAACTGCTTCCAGGTCCAGTCTCCTGTGGTACCACAACCCACAGATAAACAACCAATAACCAGCCCAACAGTACACTCAGAAGAAAGGGTGGCCACCCCGTAATGCAGAGGAATGGAAGCTTGCAAAGGCAAAGACCAATAGGAGGAAAAGGCTTCCTCCAAAGGCCGAAGTGCCCTTGCAGAATCACTTCACTGCTCTGCAAGCTGAAGAGGAAGGACCCGTTGCACCGCAAGAAACACTGGAGCCAAGCAAGGCCGCCCAGTCTGCTCCTAGCATGACAACTAGCTTGACTAAGAAAAAGCAATGGGTGATAGTAATAGGAGATTCTCTTCTAAGAGGCATGGAGGCACCCCTTTGCCGACCTGACCCTCTCTCTAGAGAGGTGCACTGCTTGCCAGTGTCTCATATTACAGGTGTGACTAAGAGGGTACCAACCCTCATGCAGCCCACTGACTATTATCCTCTAGTGTTGCTTCACGTTGGCAATGGTGATATGGATGGGAGGAGCCTGAGGAGCATTAAGAAAGATTACAGAGCTCTTGGGGAGGCAGTAAAGAGCTCTGGAGCACAGGTTATTTTCTCTTCAGTCCTTCCAGTTGAAGGGAAAGGGTATGAAAGGGCAGACAGAATCTGGCACATCATCAAATGGTTGCAAGAGTGGTGCCACAACCAAGGGTTTGGCTGCTTAGACCATGGGGCTTGCTTCAAGAAGCCTGGTCTACTGGGGGCTGATGGCATCCATCCGTCTGAGAGACAGAAAAGAATCTTTGGTCATAGGCTTGCCAACCTAGTGAGGAAGGCTTTAAACTAATATTGCCGGGGGAGGGGAGCCTCAATCCATCCCACTCTTACCACTCCAATGACAGAAAAGCCAGCAACAAATGCCCAGAGCCTGGAAAAGGTTCACAGGCTGGCATGAGGGTGGCTGGAGAGCAGCACACAGGAGGTCCAGCCTCTTTGGGAGCCCAACTTAAGTGCTTCTA
>NW_010123536.1:1830-2114 GCF_000699245.1 Pterocles gutturalis
TTTCCCTCTGTGTCAAAGACCAGCTGGAGTGCACGGAGCTCCACCTGGGGTCAGATGAGGAGCTGACAGAGAGCTTGTGGGTCAGGACCAAAGGGAGGGCAGGGACAGGGGACATTGCAGTGGGGGTCTGCTACAGGCCACCTGACCAGGGAGAGCAAGTGGACGAGGCCCTCTATAGACAGATAGGAGCAGCCTCACGCTCACAAGCCCTGGTCCTCATGGGGGATTTCAGCCACCCCGATATCTGTTAGAAGAACAGCACAGCACAGGCAGGCCAGGAAGTT
>NW_010123537.1:0-406 GCF_000699245.1 Pterocles gutturalis
TGGGTCTGAGATGGGTCCATGGGTCTGTGGCCATGGGTCTGTGGTGGGTTGTGGCCGTGGGTCACCGTGGGTCCGTGGTGGGTCATGGCCATGGGTCTGAGATGGGTCTGTGGGTCTGTGGCCACGGGTCTGTGGTGGGTCGTGGCCATGGGTCTGAGATGGGTCTGTGGCCACGGGTCTGTGGTGGGTCGTGGCTGTGGGTCTGAGATGGGTCCAGAGGTCTGGTGGGTCCGTGGTGGGTCCATGGCCATGGGTCTGAGATGGGTCCAGAGGTCTGGTGGGTCCGTGGTGGGTCCATGGCCATGGGTCACCATGGGTCTGTTGGGTCCATGGCCATGGGTCACCGTGGGTCCGTGGTGGGTCCATGGCCGTGGGTCTGGGTTGGGGCTGGGGGGCTGGTGGGTGC
>NW_010123538.1:0-410 GCF_000699245.1 Pterocles gutturalis
TCATCATCTTCCTTGACCTTCGTCCTCCTTGTCCTTCGTCCTCCTCAACCATCATCTTCCTCAACCTTCATCTTCCTCTATCGTCATCCTCAGCCTTCATCCTCCTCAATCTTCATCCTTCTCGACCTTCATCCTCCTCAGTCTTCTTCCTCCTTAACCTTCATCCTCCTCAGTGTTCCTCGACCTTCATCCTCAGCCTTCATCCTCATCATCCTCCTCGACCTTCGTCCTCCTCGACCGTCATCATCCTCAACCATCATCTTCCTCAACTTTCATCATCGACCTTCATCCTCCTCAGTCTTCATCCTCATCATCTTCGTTGACCTTCATCCTCCTCGACCTTCGTCCTCATCCTCTTCATCCTCCTCGACCTTCGTCCTCATCCTCATCATCCTCCTCGACCTTCGTCC
>NW_010123539.1:0-24319 GCF_000699245.1 Pterocles gutturalis
TACTATTATTATTATAATTATTATTTTCATTATTACTTTCAATTTTATTGTATCTCAATTCTTAAGTTGTTCTTATCTCAGCCCATGAGTTTCCTTTCCCTTTACCCCTTCAGTTCTCTCCCCCATCCCTGTGAGTGGCTGCATGATGTCTTAGTCCCTGACTGGGCTAAAAACATGACACTATCCACTCTTCCTCCTCCTTAATTTGAAGATGCTGGTGGTGGGCCAATATTTAAGTAAGACATTCTCCAGCCCTTTACCCTCACATTCAGCTTTCATTGAAGCTACTGGGACTTCAGCTGGAAGTTAGAGCCACATGTACAGGAATCCAGTGATGGTTGTAAGAGGTTAATTTCTAGGTACTGATGTTTCTAGAATATTGTGTTTGCTTGTTTGACCTCAGATGTGATAATGACAGTGTGTAACTTTTATATGCTCCTTTTTCTTTCCCCTCATCTGGTAGATCATTGGGTAGGTGAGTTAGGTGATATGAGTTGATGGTTGGACTTGATGATCCTTGAGGTCTTTTCCAACCTTAATGATTCTATGATTCTATGATCCAGGTGCTATCTCTTTGACAATGTTTGTATGTTTTTTTTAATTGTTAGCATTTCTACTTTTGGAAGAAGAAAACATGTTTGTTTTTACCTCTCTCTCTCTGTGTAAACACACACACAAACACACACACACACACACGCCTGCATGCCTGCCCGCACGCCCGCGCACACACACACAGACACACACGCACACACACACACAGAGACACAGACACACACCCACACGCACACCCACCCACACACGTGCGCGCGCGCACACACACACACACACACACACTCTCCCACCTATATATAGAATTATCATCTCGTAATGACTCGATATTTTCCATTGCAAAGAAAGTGGTAAAAAGGCTGTCATGGTAAAACACCAAAGTATTATAATTAGCCCAGGTGTGTGTACTTTGAAATTTAAGCCTGCAAGCATGTTGTTTCACTTTGTTCTTTGCTTTCCCGAGGAAAATTAATTTTCAGCTTTTTCAGGTTCTCCAGCTGATACGTATGGATGTTTTCAAGTATCAGCTACTTGAAAAATATCAAGTCCTGTGAGAATTAAATAAAGCAAATTTATTTTAGTTGTCTGCCATGCCATTCTAGAGACTGATGTAAACTTCACTTGCAAATTGCACTTGCTTTAAATCAAATGACAATGAAATAACATTTTGCAGAAAATATTCATTTAAAATGGGACAAAGCATTTTCAGTAACATGAATAATGACAACTCAATTGGTAAGGGAGAAATAAGGGACTATTGGTGAGAAATAGCCTTTGGATTATAAGGAACATGTGGACAACTCCAAAATGCAGGCAATAAAATATTTAAGTACCAGGGAAACGATTTTACAAATGGGTAGGAAAGAACCTAAATTATGTTTGTTTTTCATGCTTCTAAGACATTTGTGAGGACAAGTGAGTGATCACTGAAACTAAAGTTTGTTTATTTACCTGCTGGCAATGAAGCCTGACTTCAGTCAAATAATCCGGAAGGTACACATTGTGGATTCAGCGATGCCTTTTCTTCCTTGTGGTAAGTAAATGTTCTTCTGCAACGATCTGCTTTCAGTCAGAGCAAACAGACTTTTTCAGGATTCCAATCTGCTGTGAGGCTTAAGTTATTTTTTCGTCTCATGATAATTCCACCAGACTCATACAAAGATTTATAGTACCCTTGACACTTTGCTGCTGTTTCAGGTTTCTCCTATCAATGGGCACTGTCAAGAATGAAGCTTAAAGAACAGCTTAATAATGGTGTGAGCTACTGCACTGATTTTAATAGAGTTACAATGACTGCAGACCAGGGTGAAATTTAATATAATTCTCAATGCATCTGTTACAATTTGTAAAGGATCCACTTCTACCTCACACATCATGAAAAACACCAGAACTGAAATAAATTCTGAAAGCCAGGTCATATTTAGAGGTGTTTATTTAAGTACCTGACAAGTACTTCTGTAGAGCCAGGAGAAACATCCCAAAAAGCATGAAAAGGGAGAGAGAATTAGTAAATGACTTAATTATATTTTGGAAAGAATGTGCCAAATCATTCCATAAGATATAAAGACAAAGTTTTGCTACCAACCATGACAGAAAATGTGTTGAAGCAAAGGAGCGATTATGAAAGCTGTCATAACTGCACATTCCAAATTAGTCCAGTGCTGTGACCACAGCACCCTGGAGAAATTCAGTACCTTTCATAAGAAGTCTGCATTACCAAGGTTGCTAGGAGCATAAATTCAGACTTTAAATTTAAATCTTATAGTGAAAAAGAGGCAACACCTTCAGTACCCTCTCTTTTGCTTGCATTCTCAGAGGAGTATATATGTTGCTGTTGCTCTGGTGATTCTGAATCTCAAAAAAATTATTAACAAGATGTGAGTTTATGCAAGTATATCTTTGGGGCTGTTAATTATTTTTATTTCCTTACTAGTTATCAAACACATTAATCATTTTTTTTTTAATTACATGGCAGTTCTTCTGCTGTTATTACTGCTTACAATCAGAAACTTCATCAGAGAAATTGCTTCTATGAATGTCATAATGTTGTTGTGTCAGCAATCTTCTCAGAAAATATCAGGCAAGTTGTGAAAAACATGAATCCAAAATGCTTGGTTTGGCTTAACAAAAAAAAAATGCGAAACAAAACACACCAAAATAATAAAAAAGTTTAGAAACTCATTTAAAAAAACAAGAAGAGAAAGCAATGCCAGGCAAAACAATCTCCATCAAGACTAAAGAATTAGCTCTTCCCCATTGTTAACTGATTTTTTTCTGATTTTTTTTTCTTTGTAGGTTGGTTGGTTTGTCTTTTGTGGGTTTTTAAAAATTATTATAATTATTTAAAAATATTCAACACCTTCCACACATACTTCCTCACAACTGCTTACCACCCACCCATCCATCCTCAATCTATAGGACTCTGAGCTGGCGAAACCGCCCAGTTGGGTTTCTTTGGCCTGTCTTTTAATACAACCCATAGGATAACCAATTAATTTATTTGTTGATGCCTTAGTCACAAAGTACATTTTTCTACAATTTTTCTACTTTCATAGAAGAGGAAAAAAGAAATTAAGACAGAAGGATTTTTTTGACTAAGAAAAAGGGGGTTTTTAAGAGTAGGAAAAAAGAAAATCTTTTTTTTTATACTGAGAGCACAGGGATAGTTATTACTGAAGTGATGATGTTTCAGGGCCAGAGCCCAGCAGGTGTTAATCATCACATTGCCATTCTCCTCAGTCTACTGCAATTTATACCAGCTGAGTTTCACCTTTATTTAAGAACTCTAAATAATTAAACATTTTAAATATTTTTTTAAAATCTCACACATGTTCATAGTCCAATCTATTTGAGCAATGGCAAGTGAGAGGTTCAACAGTCCATTTCTCTTTAAGAGTGAGGGAATATATTTTGTATTAACTAGATAAAGAATCTAGGTTATGATGTAAATAATTCTCAACCTTCTCTGACTGTTGAACCTGAAAATGAAATAGAATTGTAAATATAGAGGAGAATAAGAAAAAATTAATGACAGTGTGATAAACCTGTAGATTCATATGTTTCAATGGGTTTTCAGGTGATGTATGAGTTTTAAGGTAAAAGAACAGTATTTGTTTAAGACTGTATTTACTATTTCAGTATTGTCTGAATGCCTTTTCTTGACTTTCCCTAACCTCGGGAATAGTGATCTGGCTAGTGAAAAACACTTATAATTCATATACAAGTTTGTGGATTAAATGAAAAATCAACTTTAAAGATTCAAGTGGAGGTTACCTTCTAACCTCAACAACCAGAAAACTTCTGGGTTGTCCTTTAGATAGTCTACAGACAGGTGAGGTGACAAGGTTCTTGCCTCAGCATCAGTTAAGCCAAATCCTTTTAGCAATTACACTTTCTTAAATAAGTAATTCAACCCAGAGTCTCAAAGATATCTGAATATCTAACTCAGTTTTGTTGAAAATGAGGCAACCAAATACTTTGGAAATTTGGATTTTAACATCTAATTGGCCACTCATAGAAAGAAATACTTCTAGAAATCACCACTACACACACATTGTGTTTTTCTTCCTTACCGGGAAACCCACAGATGCAGGGGGGTAAACAGCAAGGCGGAAAATCAAACTTCTTCCAGTTAGTTATATGTTGTAGGAGTTAAACTTGAATACCTAGGTTTTGATATTTAGTCTCCACTGAAAATATATGTAGCTAAAGTAAACACTTTGAAATGAGTTCAGAGCAAATGCTTTGCTTTCACGCAGAGAGGGAAATGGCTCAAACCATATGACAGGAACAAAGACTTCATCATCATTTACATCAGAGAAGTTATTTCAGAACTGCTCTAAAGACAAGCTTTGTGTCTTGCCTCCTGTTATGTCTATCTTTTTTTTATCAAGATGTCCTACTGTTAAGATCAGGTTACCATGACTACTGTGATGCTTAGGCTATGTGTAAAGTTTCTTTTTGAGAATCATTCTTACTATGAAAATAATTATTTTCTTGAGGCAGAGGGAGGGAAAAACTGAAAATCTTTGGGATGACTGCACTTTCTCTGCTCTAAGAAATCATTTTTTAGACTTGTTTGATCTAAGTTAGTTGAGATCAATTTAACTTTCATTTTTTTCTGACTGTGGAAAATGTCTTACATTTTTTGTGTAAATCATATAAGTGAATTTGAGATGTGGATTAAGATGTGAAGAGCTGTTTTACTCATGAATGTCTGTTTTTCTTCATTCATTTTTATTTCTCTTGGCTATGGATTGAATATTTGTGTTTGTTTTCTAAACAAATGTTTCCCTCTTCCCTGTCTCAGTTTTGAATACTTAATTAAAACACGACTAGAAATGGACCTACAAGAATAATCCACATCTGAACAAACTCAGACATCTTGGGAATTTATACCTGCATTTAATTAATTTCATAACTGGCTTTTATCTTTGTGAAACTATTTAAACCATCACATGCATTTTGAAAGATTGGATCACTATGATGAGAGCTTATCTCAAACTTTAAGGTCTCCAGGAGCTACAAAAACATTTGAAACTCATTTTTGTGCACGATCAACACCATCTAATGACTGTGAAGAAAGCAGCAGGATTATGCAAGAAGATCCACTGAAAGGTACCAGTTCTCCCCTGAACCTCAACACCCTACCTTAGTGTTGCTGGGAAGACAGTAACACAGGTTGAGTATGTTTTGTGATAGGCTTCTACCACATAAATCATAGTAGTTGTATTTGTCAAGGAAGTGACTAGAACTGCAAAAAAAGTTTAAAAAAAATGTATTTTCTCCTCAGAGCAAGGAAGAAGATTATGACTATTTTCTTCCTTCACGGGTCAAAAATGAGGTTGCTCAAAGGCTTTTGGCAAAGGTATGTTCCACTGAGATGGTATGATAGAATGGAAAAGTAGATGAGTAGCATTGGTACTCTTCAACATGAAAGTTTATGTACTAAAATATCTTGAAAAGTAAGCAGATTTATACGAATTGCAAAAGCTCATGGAAGGAAAGCTCTTCTGGCCCAGGGATTTCAGTACCATAATCGATTGCCTGTAACAATAATCTAAGTATTGACCATGAGAAAGTGCTGGTCCCTCTTTAATTTTCAATATACAGTTCTAAGTGGCCTAATATAAATCCTTTAAATTTTGAAATGCACCCTCCTATCACTTTTATGTTCAAGGCAGATATTCTATGTTAATATAAAATCACTAAGTTTAAACATTTTCTTAAGAATAATTTTCTCATAATTGATAGTAAGATCATAAATAAATAAGGCTGGCAACTAAATTTGCACATATAGCCTTTCCACTATCTGTGAATAATGGTACAATTTGTACTTCATTATAGCCGTACAATCTGAAAAAGTTTAATAAATAATTAACATAGATTGCAATAAGCATACTGCGGAGTAGAGGTCTTGTTTTAATTACACACAAGCTCATCTGCAAAATGTGCTGCAACTTCTTATCAACCCGTTTTATAGCCAAAATTTCTCCAGTCAGATGCTGTAACATGTAATTAACCAGCAGCAATAACAATTGCTGAAAATTGATAAGTTACTTGTAAATGTAGCTTTATTATAAAGTGGGTCCAAGATCAGCTTTGTACTGAAAAAGCTATTTTAAGAAACAAAATACAAAGCCTTCCTAATTGCTAGTATTATTTAAATGACAAAAATAGAAGCTGAGACAAAATCAAATGCACAGATTTATACATTTTTGCTTCAATATATGTGAAAGTGGTATTTTTCCACTCTCATTTGTTGCTAAAATGCTGAGGTACAGAAACAAAAATTTGCTAATTCCTAAGAAGGTTTTTCACTTGGTCAATATAGTAATTTTTGCAGATAAAGCAGATAACATTTGCTACTATATTTTTGGAAATATATGGAAATTTTTCTAGAATCTTCTACTAGATCAGAGGCAGGTTTAATATTTTTTACCAAAATTAAAGGTTTTCCGTGGATGCCATACCACTGGAGAGAAATTTCCTTTGACAGGTACAAGCCTATGTCTTTCTGGCAAGCAGCAAAACAGGCACAGACTTTTACAGTATTTGTACTTTTTACAGCAGGTTTATGTGAGTTCTGAGAGCCAGAACTGAAGACTTTGTACTTTAAAATGGCACTTTTGTACCTACTATTCAGCTTTTACAAAGTTAGAGAAGAAATAGAGCAAGTTGATGCACATCCTCTATCTTCCAGATCTGTGCAGAGGGAAATGTATGTCTAGATGTCTTCTAACAGGAAGAATGACCAGATTCTTTCAATGAGTTTTCTCTCAAAGTTTATGTTGTAATGTTCTTAATACATGCACCTTGCAAAGCATCTGGAATAAGTCGTAATTATTTTGTATATTTATTTTGTTCTCTTGGTGAATGCATACAGAAAAGTATTATTATTGTTATAGCTTCCATGAAGAAATTTCAAAGATTCACATATTCTGAAATTAACTCCATCACTGCTACACTATGACGCTTCCAAAATAAGAATCCAAATTTAGACTACTATGGCTTTTATTTTCACAAATTTGAAATATTGATTTTGGGGGTTTTATTATATCAGGACCAGTGTATGTTTCCTTCAGTCTGCTATAATAATTTGATTAATACTCACCTTGTATAATTTTTGTCAGCATTGGCTAAATCAATCCAGTTTGTTCTAAGGAAAAAAAGAGAAAGAATTTCTGTTTTAACTGTTTGTCTCTAAAAAACACCTCTGAAATACACATAAATTCTGTGATGTGCAAGCAGGCTGCAAAAAATTTATTTTGAGCATTAGATTGGCCCATATATCTCAGCTTGATGCTCATTCTAAAGGGAAAAGATGGCAGTTTAAAATGTCCACATTGTTAATGTCTTTTTTTTCTTTTTTTAGTGTTTTTTTTTCCTTACTAATACCACTTGAACTGTAAGAACAGCAATTATCATATTGTAAAAATCTAAATGCTGTACTTGGGCAATTCATTTTCAGGACACAGGTGAGCAGAGTCTAGGTTTATATACAATTTGAGGAAATGCAGCTAGTTTTTGTATTACCTCAGCCTGTGCTCTCCTCCAGGCTATCTGAAAGGGTAATCATCCTCAAGAAAGGTCATAATTTTCAGTATAAATATGCCAGTTTACACAGCTTTTACTTGCATTTCTTAGGTACGGATATTTTGTTTTCACATCTCAGGCCTTTTTACAAAGAAAACAATGACTGAGAAGAATGCAAGTGGTTTTTTTATTATGTCAGAAATTGGCATGGCATTTGTTAAAAAACTCATTTTGATTCTTCTATTAAAAAATGGATGTGTTTTCTACCATGACTTATATGACATATTAAGTTCTAGACTGAGTAACGATCGATGCTCAGTGCCTGTCTCAGTTGGGTATAACCACTCTCTGTCACTGATTATGACCATAGTAATAAATATCAATGATGTAGACGGGCAGAAATTACACTTACTTTAAATAACATTTTTCCATCATGTATGTAGCTGGCCAAAAAGTAGCTAGATAATGGTAATAACATGTCATCTTTGTATTATATCAAGGAAGATGGTTTTGTATTGCAAAAGGAATGCACTGTGAAGACAGACAGCATCCAAAAATGCTCCACAGAAGTAGCCAATAGTCTATAATTACAGCAAGTCATTGAGTATAAAGATATGCAGCGTATTTTGATGTGATATTGGTCCTGAAAATTTGCTCTTTTATCTCTGCTACATCTTGCTACAATTGAAAATTAGCCTTCTTATTACAGCACTGAGGATCTCTACAAGTACTGATGTTTGTTTAATGACTTGTGGAGTGAATCATTGACCAGTTTTGAACATGTAAAGTGTTTCCAAGTCAGTAAGTTCTGATGATGGATCAAAGCTAACTGGAATCATTTTTCATACTGGCCACTCTGAGAGCAAGTTTTTGATTTTCTATGTTGATTTGTACTGTTAGCACCAATAACATTTGGTGTGAGTATCTTCATTTTAGGATTGTTACGGATACTTGATATTTCTTATGCTTAAAATGAGGAATGTTTATTGCAGTTTTAATACCATCAGAGTCAGTATTGACTTAAAAGCATTCATCCTACACTTCCTAGAAAAGAGTGCATTTCAGGTTACAGGGCCTCTGCCTGTCTGTTAAACACCTGAATTGCACAGGACTGTTTCACTTAATACTTCTGGGCTTGGGTTTTGTTTTGGTTTTTTAAAGCTTAGATTAACAAAAAAATAATATAATGCAGTATATTGCAATTGAAAACTTTATATTTCAAAATAAATCAATCAGACAATTCTCCCCACTGACTGAAGTAAACATAGATGTTGTAACACGGAAATTCCTCAGGGCATGGAACATCTACTTTCTCTCTGGTCTAAAAATAGTCTTAAATGAGCTTGAATTCTTGTATAGACTTCAGGAGTAATGAGGTCAAACCTTTGTATATACTCAGAGGACCCCTAACTTTTACAGGGAGAAGGGACTTAAATGCTGAGACCTGGAGACTAGTTTCATGGCTGTCCGACCCAATCCAAAGTTGGGGAGGTTTCAACACAATCCCAAGAGCAAGATTAAGACCGAATGAGGTCAGATGCTGTACACCTGAACCAGCTTTATTGACAACAATAAAATGTAAAAGCAATAGGAAAGCATGGAATATAAGGTAGAAATTAAGCAAGAAGTTGAGCTAGAGATGCAAGAAACAGCTAGCACCCAAGTTCCAGCAGCATTCTGATTATCCACAGGCCTTGGACAGTACATGCACATGCACTCATACACACCCGTGCACTCACACCTCCACTCACGTGCACACACGCACACACACCATTCGGCACTGTCCTGCAGGCTTTTATAGGTGGTGCTGCAGCAAGTCCATTGGGCCGAGGGTTTCCATGGCAGCGGCACGTTGGACAAGTCCTCCTTGTCCCCCTCTCACGCATGCCCATGCTGTCCCCGTGGGGTACAGCGCTTGCTGTGAGCTCCCTCAGGCATTGTGCGTGTCCCGGTTCCTGCACCGCCCCCCCACAGGGAGGTGTGACTGTTCACACCACAGCAGACTGGTTTCACTTTACACCACGGAACATGAGTGGTGCATCTTCTTTGTGCACAGTTCAGTTTCCAAGCAATCTGTGGGACAAATATTCCACAGTTACACCGGGCCACGGCAGTTGCTTCTGTATGCTGAATGTACTCTATGTTGCCTCCCAGTAAGACAATAAGTAAAATGTTTCATGATCAGAAGGTCTCTTAGATACTGGGGTGTGAAATTTTTTTCAGCTTTCCCATATTAAGAGAAACTAGACAGCAACATACATCTGGAATAATGGTAAAATACATTAAAATGGTCATAAAACCCAGGAGAGAAAAGTAACGAGCTCAGTTTTAAAAACCTGGTGGTCAGTCATGTATGAGACATATCTTAAATGTGATTAGTACAGCTGTCTAGATTTTATGCCACCTCATTTTTTTTCAGCCTTTCTCCCTCTTTCTGTGTTATTGACAACATTAATGTAAGTTCTGAATCTCATACAAGACTGAGTCATGCAGTGTACATGAGAGCGAAGTACTGTTCTCTTGCAAGGAAAAAAACAGAACCCACATAACCTCATAATCTTCCGGCTAACCAAAATTAGTAGTGGGTTTGGGGGGGATAGGTCTTGAATATAACTATTCCTTAATTTTTATGAATAAATCTATCATGGGGATATTACATGTTTAATATCAAACAGTAATTTTTATTTGTTTGTCCTTAATTGAAAATCTGCTAATCATACTATTTAAAATACAGCTAAACCTGACTCCTCAAAATCAACTTGAAATCTAAATGTCAGTCTGGATACACTAATAAATATTCTCACACAAGGCAACTGGTTATTTTAGCCACACAAAAATACAGTTCAAGTTTATTCTTCCTCTCTTTCAACAGCTCTACAGGGAACAAAGTTATGAAGAGGGAAGCGAGCTGGGACAGATGCTCCATTAGTTTTAATTAATGGATTTGAGTGGACCTCACTTAAAGCTGGTGAATCTCTGGCAAATTATGAAAGTGTACCCTAAAAAAGCATATCCTTTAAGGCAATATCATTTTTCACAGAGTCACTGCTTCAATAAGCATGAAAAAGCAGTACAAAATTAAGTTTAACTGTTGTATTTGGCTAGGAAAAAATTACTAGCATCACCTAGCTATATTACATACTCTATCCACTTTTGCTCTAAACTATAAAGACAGTAAATAACAGTATTGTGTTAATGCCTATGCCATTTTTGCTCCTCTAACATGGCATTATTGTTGAATATACACCACAGGATCACTCCTATTTTCTCTCTTCCTCTCTCTCTCTTGCTTTTCTTCCTAAGGCAAAAAATTTCTATGCTTTCCTTAACTGAATAGCCCAGCCACAAATGTCATACGATTTTAGAGCTTCACACACTGGATGGAAGATGCAAAGGTACAAGATCTGTGCAAAGCTTCTTGAAGCCTGAGGTGAGACTGTCCTACCCACGTGCTGTTATGCTTCTCCTCCCATTCCATAGGGATGCCAGCTGGCAGATTCACACAGTCTACAGTTAAACTGGAACCAGTTCGCGCATTTGAGTAGCATGTTTGTACCTTCAGAAAAGCCTTTTTCAGCAATCCACCCTCTCGTGCAGGGAAGCTGCATCCTCCCATCTGAAGCAGCTGACTAGTGGTTTGGTTGTGGTCAAAGCACCTGGTGGCTATGAACTAAAGGCTTAATATATTCCCCAAAAAGTGCAAACATTACACAAGTCTACGCCAAGTGTTTCACCGATTCTAAGCAGTGGGCAACAGATAACTATGAAATCCAATTTTAAGATAAGTAAAAGACGAATATTCATCAAAGGAGGTATTGATTGAACAAGTTCTTGAATAAGTCCAACTCTTTTAAAGGGTTACATTTAAACCCACTTATTCAGAAGGTGAAAGGTAATTTCAAAAGTTCTGCTTGAATTTTTTCTAGTTAAAAAAAAAACTGTTTAAAAACTGCTTCCAAAACATAAGTTCAAATAGCCTAACAGTACTTGAAGAATAGCACAAGTACAAGGCTGAAACGAGGATGAGCAAACAACCATGTCAGTCATCTAGCCCTACTTGAGTTTTACATTTCTAGGTAGAGTGCAAGTCATCAGTTCTTTGAATTAAATGCTTGAGGATTCCAGACAAACCTTCCAATTTCAGACTGGGTAACTCAAACACTTCATGTTTTTGAACGGGGTAGTGTGTATATGCAAAAAAGAATGTGTACTTCTGTCATGGAAAGATTTTCAAAAGTGTTAAAGTTTAGCGTTTATTGTCTATATTTTTAGTGTTCATTTATTGCACAATATGTTTCTACGCTAATGCAGAAAACACAGGGATGAATGCGCATATCTCCCCATGCTTAAACATCTAGAAGCTTGGTAGTCAATGCACAGCATAGTATTTCAGCTGAGAACTGCTGTGGGAAGGAATGTGTTGATGGAGATAAATGCAAGCATCAACGTTGCGAGTACAAAACTTGGCAATAGAGGTAACAGTATTTAGGGAAGATATCAATAATCAAGTCTAGGCTTCTTTCCCATTGGAACAGAATGGGAAAACCACATACAGAGGATGGAAAATAGGACAGAGACTGGCTGCTGAATGTCAAGGAAATAAGTATCTGAAGATGAGTTACAATTTATCTGGTACAGGTCTGTGCATGTGTGAGCAGCTTTGAAAGTAAAACAGAAAATACGTAGAATTTGTGTGAAATTGTAAAAGTTTATGCTGAAGAAATAACAAAAAATAGTGAATGTGAAACCTCATACCCCTAAGCATTTTACAAAAAAAAAAAAAAAAAAAAGGATAAAGTCTGATTAGGCTGATAAAATTCCAGTTTTGTACTATGTTCTATCAATTATGATGTGAAAAGTTCCAACTGCTTTTCTGTTATAAACATTTCGACTTTGAAAAGTTGATTGCATTTTAGTTGGAGGTGGGGGTTTTGTGGGATTTGAATATGAAACTTTAAAGTCTTTCACGAAACACCTTTGCCCCTTTCTTGTCTCCAAAGGGGATTGTTTTCATGCTGGTTTCTGATTTCCAGCTGGAAGCTGTTGTGGAGGAGGCATGCAGAGAATGGATAGAAGTGAACACTTTCTGATTCATAAACCTGTTGTGGAATCTCACAGCCAAAGGACCTTCTCGCAGAGAAAGCAGCAGGAACTTGGTAGAATAATTTTCCATTATTCTGAAAACTCTCTAGGATATTTTGAAGAGATGCTTGGAATGACACACTTCACTGCTTGCCTTATTATTTTATTTTGAACTTTTTTTTTTAATGCATACTGTAACAGATTCTACTTCAATGCACTCTCCTCTAATACTTGTGATATGTAAAATTAAAAAAAAAATTCTTTCACAAAAGTTATGTTTCTTAGAGAAAAAGGTGAGCTTTTCCTCCCACAGACTGCCTTTTTTGGAACTACTCAACATTGTACAAATAAAAATAGTCTGTTTTTTTTTTTCGTCTTCACCCTTTTTAGTTCTCCATGTGATTGAACAATAAGCAGTTACAATGCAAGTAATCTTAACCTACTAGATCATGCCCATCAATTCTTTGACTTCACTGCCAAACTTATCACCAAGTCAACTTCTTGATGAGGAAGCGTGCTTCCTTATTGAGGAATAAAAATTAGAAGTAGGCAGTGGCAAAATGTTCTCAGTTTTAAGAGTACACAACAAAACTTTCAAATGAAACAGCTTTTCTCTTTCCTTTTGCTTCTTATTCCTTATCCAAAAAACATATGACCTTGCTGTCAGAGCAATGCAAAAAGAAAAATGAAATCAGTGGCATGCAGTACAGCACTGTGTGTCCTGCTTCCTAACATACTCAGATGTAAAACTAACAAATTTCGGAAAGATAACAAATTTGGTTTTTTGGCTTCACTATAATTTTTAAATACAGCCTCACTTGGGAAGAACAGTAGCTAGTGAAGCACAAAATAAAACTCCCCTGGTCTTCATCATGCCCTCTGTAAGCACTTCAGTACCTATTCTATTGCAAAGTATGTGATAATTTTTTTTTACTTGTTATAATCAGGCTAAGAGAACAAATTAACTGCAGCTGAATTTAGCTAGTAAGTGTGGTGGATGTTTTGTTTGGGGGCCTGAGGTTTGTTAGAAGTTTTGTCGTAAGTAGGATACAAAGAGATACATCTGCAAAACCTGTATCCTAAAGATTTTAATGGTATTGTGTCTTCTGTATTGTGTTCATCCACAACAGTCTCATGGTCATTTAAATAAAAATTCACTAGCTTGTACTGCAAGATTAGACCTAAGCTTTCTGTTAGAGCTGGGTCACACTTAAAAAGTCAATAGCAATGTTTCTTTGTTATACAGGTTGTAAGGCCCAGTTTAATCTTAATTCTCCACTCAGTGTTAAGCTTTTTCATTTCATAGGGTGGGCATTGATCTGTCCTTCATTTCTACAGAGTATACCTGCTTTTGGGTGCTTCTGGGCACAAAAAAAGGATCTCAAGGGGTTTGTATTCCAAAATTAAACAAATAATTTATTTAGACATATTTAAAAATAGTGAACAGGTGGAGAAAAAAACACTCATTCTTTGAAAATTAGATAATCAATTTCTTCTGGAGCTAAGTTAAATGCATAAAGGCTCAGTTCTTCAGCTGAGGCAAACGTCTAAGTGAGTCAATAGCTTCATCTAGTCGCATGGGCCCTGCCTTTCACAACATCTTGCAAACGAGGAGTCCATATATTGAAGTATTTGTTAAGCAGATATAAGTGCTGAGCAACTGAAATAAGCATGAGCAGGAGGGTGTTTCTAAAGTTTTGGGAAAGTTTTGTATCCCTAGAACCTAAGAAAATGTTTTGCGTGGAGTTTAATTCAATCTGCAGCGAGCTGTTTCTTTGTGCTAGAAACTGTGTGCTTTCCCCCTCCCTGCATATTTACAGACGCTATTGTGCACTACGTTTAAAGCAAAACTGACAATGACTCTCCGGGTCCTGTCAAATCATCTGAAAACTCTCCTCATTTTATTTCTCGCCTCTGGAAAAGCCTCAGAGAACAAATGGGTCTTGCGGCATGCCTGAGAAATCAGCAAGATTCAAGCTCCGATGAACTGAGACAGGAAGAAATTCCTACGGCTAAGGACCCATCACTGATTATGCCCTGACTCCAGCCCCTTGTGATTAAGCCAGGAACCTGCTACCTTGAGCATGTTAGATGATCTCAACTGTCATGGTGTCATTTTTAAACACCCCAATGCACACTTTCCCAGTGCAGTTTGACAGGGACAGGTGTTATTGCTGAAACCATTTGCATACAGAAGACCCTGCACATTTCACTGAGGCATTTGCAGCCTAATCCTCCAGGAACTGAAAGGACAAACATTAAGCCCGTTGTCTTAGTGTAAGAACAATGAGACCTTTGTTGATGAAATAATTACTGATTGTCGTGTTGCGGCATCTGTAATTTTTGCTACTTTCTGCAAACTGTGCTGGTATTCTTACATGTTTATAGCCATTTGTATAGTTGTTAGCACCACAGCATTAGAGAGGATCAGTGGCATAGAGAAGCTGTATTGCATTGCAGTTGAAAACAGGTATCACTAAAATCTATCTGAAGTGGAATAAGCACCACCCTGGCAAATCTGCAGTTTTGTTGCACCGGGAATAATATTGATTAAGAGACTCCCATCCTGTACTATGCAATACTCTGTGATGTGTGAACACTGGGTAACTTCAATACTGTAAGAAAGGGTCTGAAATTCCATATACCTATATGATCATTCGAATGTTAATGCTTCTATTAATAAAATAGAGCATTTATCATTACAGGTGGAACAGCTGGTTCATGTGAAATTCACATTTATTTCCAGAAAACTTGTGTCTACTAAAGTTTCATAATACCTCAGAAAATGCCTCCTTAAAGAATTTGAAAGAAATCTGTTTTCATGTATTTTGTATTTGTTTATGTTTGACGCACTTCTTATGCTTGTAGTTTGTCATATGCATAATAGTCCACATACCTATGAATATAATTTAGCAGAAATACTCATGTTGTCAGTTTTCCAGAACAAGGTTGCTGGGTACTATACTAACCATATTCTGATGGAACAAGCAGCTTAATAGTGTCACTCTTCCTTTCCATTTTAGCTCTACAATCATCTGCAATTTTGCTCTAGTAATACTCATTCCCACATTAGGATATTTAGCATATTTTAAAAGTTAAAATAATTAAACTGTATTCCTAAGGAATCAAGTCAAGTTGTTCAGGCTCAGGAGTCAAACATCGGAGTTCAAGTTGTTATATGGATCAAAGTTAAAATGAAACCTCAGAAGTAGTATCTAACATTTTTCTACATTTATAATCTTGTGGTGAGTAGACATAGTCCAGTCCTGCCTATAAGACTCCAATTTTGAAATAACTTAAGCACCTACTTATGTTATTAAGCAGATGCTTTTACTCAGTTGACTATAGCCTAAAATCGACCTGCACTGAGACTGTGGATTTAGGTTACAGTGAAGGAAATTTCTATCTGTATGTGCCCTAATTAAGAAAGGCGAGTCTAAATTATGACTTTACATAGTTTAAAAATTAACTAACAAGCAAGCAGGTATGCTCACAAGCGAATAAAACCCCAAGAAACCCATATACCCCCAAAAAATAGCTTATTATATTCAGGAAAATATGAACGTTTAATATTAGTTAAAATTAGGAATATTTTCTAAATAAAATAAGGTTATGATTGTCATTATTCCAGTAATACTTCCATAATCATCAAGTTATAAAGATATGACTAAGCATCATAAAATACAGCAAAGAGAAAATCTGCTCTCTGATTTATATTTTCTTATTACGATAATGATTTGCAATCGTCACTTAGGGTGAATTAGATGCACCATAACAAGCACAATAAACCTTTCTATAATTAAGATGAGTGAAAACGTGTTAAAGAAATGTTTCTTGATAATTACTCTTGATAATGAAAACTATATTTCACAATGTAATTCTTATGTTGTCTTAATACTACTGCAATTTACAGAAAAATAAATTATCAAGAAAAGTTATATTTTGCTCAGTGTGAGAGAAACTGCCAGTCTTAACCTAGAACTTTAGGTCTCTTTTCAATCTTATGTAAATGAAATGTTCCTTGATGATCCCTTATTTCTGATACATCTCAGCTGCACTTGTCTAACAGGTACCCCACAATAGTATCCCTAAAAACACCGATCCATTTCAGAGGAAAGGGAGAAGGCTACTGAAAAAAAAAACCCTTATGTATTTGTAAAGAATAGATAGCAAGAGATAGAAAAGAAAATGAAATTTTCAGTTGTATGACGCTGACTGGATGATGTTTTGTAACTTGAGCTTTTGGGTACTGCTGTTGTTTCTGGAAATTTTATTCGCCCTCTGCTGACTTCTTCATTTGGAATTGAAGACAGCCCAGATGTAGACAGATGTAAAGAGTAGTCTACATCCCCCTGTGCCCAGACAACTTCCATTTCAGAATTAAGAGCCATGTGGTCCAACCAAAGCAAAAAATGTTATTTGTGCCAGAAATACTCACTGTGAAATGAGGTCTCTTTTCACTACAGACACAGTAATAAAGTAACAGAAGTGTCATGATAAGCAGGTGGATGTAGAGGATGTTTCTGGGTTTATGTGTTGGAATACATGTCTGTAATGAAAGATAAGTGTTGTTTCCTAAGGAAAGACAAAGTTATATGAAAAAAAAAAAAAAAGAAAATAGTTTTGAAGTAAACAATAGTCTGGGAAACAGGGATGAGAAAGAAAATGTATGAAATAAAAAAGTAAAAGACAAGGTCTCAGGAGAAGAATATTACGAAGGATATCAAAAGGACAAAGCTAAACAGCTTTCTGTGCAATGTTTGAAGAACTCTCAGAAACAAAATTGAAAAATTGGAAGATAGAATAGAAACAACTATAAGAAGAATAAACAATAATATTTGTCCTTTATGAAAGCTGTTTCAAAGTCTGTTATACTTAATTACTGAAAGATAGATAGGATAATTTAATAAAAAAAAAAAATCACCTTTTAATCATGAATTCCAAAAACTGATTAGATACATTTTGGAAAGAATTTACTGGTAGCAAGTGATGCAATTTTCTGAAAGTTTTAGTAAATCTGGCAAGATTCCAGAAAAAGTAGACAGAGAATACATGATGGGAAAATATCACTGAATGCAATGTCTTAAATGAGAACTGCAGTTAGGAGGTATTTTCCTACAGAGTCCCTTCAACAAAGTACTTGACTATGTCAGTGTCGATGCTATTTTCTTCAGCTTTTCTCAAGTTTTAAGTCCATTATGATAAGTGTGGGTTGAGAAATGCTATCTAGTCTGGTTACTGATCCTCAAGTAAATTGACCTGTTCTGGAAGCAACTGAACTAGCTTTATGTCCTATGAGTACCTGAAAGCATTAAGTAGACACTTTTCATTAATGTTATATATTTTTGAGGTTATTTTACCTTAAAATATTTTGCTAACAATATTTTTCTGTTTTTATAAAATATCCATCAGCAATGTATTATTGCAATACTAAGTAAGGCAGCTGTAACTTTCTGACTATCAAGTTTTAAAATTTATCTCCAAGGATTTCAAGTATTTTGCACATAATGTAACTGGGTTTTAAATTTGTGTGAGTAGTCCAGTATTATGTAAAAAATTAAGCTAATTTAAAATTGTGAACAATGGAAATTTTGTTTTTCTGAAACACATACAAATAGCTACTTACTGGCTCCACTGAAGTATCTTTGTGTATTTGTGGCCTTATCTGCTGACATTAGTGCTAAGAAATATTTTTTATTTCCTGCAAAATCTATGTGGCAAAGAGCAGGTGAGAAGTGTATTCTATTATGAACACAATTAGTAGATCTAATTTTCACAGGTTGTTCCTGAAGTAGCCAGCTATTCCTGCCAAAGGAGCTTGACAAAAGCAGTTGGTTTGCTTGAGATTGCCTGAAACAACAGATACAGGCCAAACTGAAGAGATTGCCTGAAAACAACAGATACAGGCCAAAAACAGCCTATACCTGATTAGCTGGTCATTAGCAGCAACAATGTCTTCAAAGAACAAGGCTAAATACACAACATAGGGAGTTAAAATTTAAGTTTGAAAATACAACAAAAGATAAATTAATTGCAGAAATCTCAAAATTCAGTGGGGTTTTGCTCCAAAATAATCACAGCTGAAGCATAATTGCTAAAATACTTCATCCAGTTCACCTGACTAGGTAAATTACTCTTGTCAGTGCTAGAAAGAAATTTAACAGCTTTTAAGGTTAACCTCAGAAAACTGTTTGTGTTGCTTGGTTTAGCTCAGTGGTAATAAACATTAGTCTTTTTTAATTGTCACCATACCTTGGGAAATCTAGAAACCAGAATTAGGTATTTTTGTTCTTATATGGTAAGTATAACCCTATACACCAGCAGAATAAGTAAACAACGTACAGAGTAGTTCAGACAAATTTCTCATTTTCTGTATCTGTAAATCAAGTGCAACCAAGAATGATCCCGCAATGCCAAACTAGATATGATTAAGAGGGAAACTTAGACATAATGTGTCCAGTGGAATTGGTAACTGTTGTTTTACCTTCAGTGAGAGCTGGCACATGTTCACCACACCAGCTCTGTGGATGCTCATTTTGTTGCTTATAAAAGAAACGAGGATCAATTTGAACATATTCTTACCCATGTAAAGACAGATGGATTTGGGATCTAGATTTTCCTAGTAGCCTTTCTGTAAAAGGAACAGCAGTAGGGACCTGTTTGTCACTGCAGTATGTTTTGTTAATTTCCAGTCCATGTCTTAATAGTTCCCTGTTTTATCATGCAAAGTTTTGATCTTGTGTAACTCTGCCCTGGCGGTGTTCTGTAGAGGCTGCTCCCTTTCCCAAGGGGACTGGATTTCCTTCTCCTTGTCAGAAGATGAAAGGTGTAGTAACAACTGTGTTTAAAACAGTGTTTAACACCTGTGAGACTTTTTGGAGAGATGAGTAATACATATGAAAACACTATTGTTTGTAGCTCTACTCCTGGAAATCAACACACATATGGAATAACAACATTAGTTGTTAGGTCAATTTAAAACAAAACAAAAAAACAAACAACAAAAAAAGAGAGAGACCAGAACTGTTTATAAGTATTTCGTTAGCTGAAATTTCAAGGACATTTTAAGAATATGAAAACTAATTAGCTAAATTAAAATTTGGCTTTTTGTACAACCAAAAGGTTAATATCTTGCAATAGTTTCAAGTTTTCATAAAACCTTTTCAATCACTATTAGTTGGGATATATATATATATATATATACACATAGGTGTGGGTACCTAGGAAAAAATATATTTTTTGGCTGTTGAAAGGTAAGATATCGGCAATAGGTATCCTAAAATTTAAAATAAATATTTTCCAATAAGCTACCTGGCAACAATTTTCACATCGTACCTTCTTAATATTCATTCTACTGCTGTAAGCGTGACTTTCTTATGGACCTAATACAAACTTCAGTTGTACAGTAAGTTGCAATGTTACAGGTTGATGAGGCACCCTGGGATTATAGAACAGAATCCAGCCAAGTGCCTGGACTGCCCTTCTACAAATGATAAGTAGAGTATGGCATCCTGGGGTGTATCAGAAGGGGGGTGGTCAGTAGGTCAAGAGAGGTTCTCCTCCCCCTCTACTCTGCCCTGGTGAGACCGCATCTGGAATATTGTGTCCAGTTCTGGGCCCCTCAGTTCAAGAGGGACAGGGAACTGCTGGAGAGAGTCCAGCGCAGAGCCACAAAGATGATGAAGGGAATGGAGCATCTCCCTTATGAGGAAAGGCTGAGGGAGCTGGGTCTCTTTAGCCTGGAAAAGAGGAGACTGAGGGGTGACCTAATTAATGTTTATAAATACGTGAAGGGTGAGTGTCAGGAGGATGGAGCCAGGCTCTTCTCTGTGACATCTAGTGATAGGACAAGGGGCAATGGGTTCAAGCTGGAACATAGGAGGTTCCGCTTGAGTATGAGGAAAAACTTCTTTACAGTGAGGGTGACAGAGCACTGGAACAGGCTGCCCAGAGAGGTTGTGGAGTCTCCTTCTCTGGAGACATTCAAAGCCCGCCTGGATGCGTTCTTGTGTGATCTGATCTAGGTGTCCTGCTCCGGCAGGGGGATTGGACTAGATGATCTTTCGAGGTCCCTTCCAATCTCTAACATTCTGTGATTCTGTGATTCTGTGATTTGAACTGGAGAAGTATTTTGTCTTTCGTATATATTTAAAACAGAGCTAAGTTTTGACTACTCATAACTTTCACTTATTAAAAGAAAAAAAGTTTGTCTAAGAGTGGAAAAGTTATTGTGCAGTATTGGTATTAAATTATATATTTAAGGAAAAAATAAATTCACGACAGTATTTGTATACATTTTCTTCCATCTAAAACTGCATTTTTCTTTGAGATTCTTGAAAATTAACTGACCTAATAATTTCTGTTCACAGCTGGCGTAATTTATTCTTCTGGTTCTGTGGTATTTCTAATAATCATAGGACAGTACTCTGCATGGAGAGATGATGAAATTGCTCAAATTTGCAATGCAGCTCCTCTGCTTCATGTGCACTACTAGTACACAACAGCTAAGGAATTGTTGCTGACACTGCTCCATACTTTTGGTTCTGATACAAGGACCACTGAAGTCTCTGAAAATAAACTACATTTGGTCTTTGATAAACCCCTAGCAACTGAGAGATGTCCTTTCTCTGAAGACATCTTAGGGAAATAAGATCAAATGAAGATGACAGTGAAATTAGGAACAAAAAAAAAAGCTTACTTAAAAATATGTGAATATTCCCCCTTGAGGCAGAGCAGATGCAATAATTCATATTCACTAATTTGTATGTTGATGCAGAGTTGCTGATTACCCAGTGGAAATGAGAAAATTATTAGTCCTCTAAAGAAGATTTTATATTTATTTACTATACCAGTAAAGTATGAGAATAAGTAGAGTAATAATTTACAGTAACAATTTACATGCAATAGTAATTAATGAAGAATTATGTACTGAAATACAGAATAATAATGTATTTATTATCTGAAGATTTGAGAAAAAAAAAAAACAACTCTTCTTTTCATAGATTTTAGGGGTTGGGTTTCTTGTTGGGGTTTTTTAATTCTCTTAAATTAGCTCCTGCTTTATGACTAAGATGATAATAGCCAACACAATCTGAAAATGTTTAAGAACAGTAGGTAGAGTGATTTGCTAATGGAAAATGACATTTTCCTCTCAGTCTTGAATTAACTAGAATCGCATTTCTCTTGCTTTTAGATATATTCAAGCATGAGGCAAACTAACTGTGATACATACATTTTCAGGTTGGAAAAATAGTCACAGGAATAAATAGGGGACAGCTATTCGTAATAATTAGGAAAGAAACCTCACGTGACTACAGCTGGAACAAACAGGTTCAGGTATACCATGGAATGATAGAAGTGGCAAGACATTGAACAGATGTATTGTCTTCCAGGTGCAAGGTTTATAGAAGAAAAGATTATTTCCAATCACATTTCAGTTGTAATTGAACTACTCTCAGTGAAAGATAAATTTTCACTAAATTGCACCATGGCATGTTCATGGCTTTGGCTTGGCTTAATTCCGTGTGGATTAAGTGCCTGAAATATACCATTCCTTTCAGAACAGGGAGATGCACATGGAATTCTGAGAGCTTAGAAGTTAAATTTAAATTAAGACACAAAAACACTCATCCCCTTTCAAAAAAAAAGACCCAAACACACAAATATAAACAAAAAAGTCACAAGCCTGTTCCTGTCCCCTTTTAGGTAACTTAAAATTTAATACTTTATTTGCCTGTCTCATTATTTTAAAACTCATCTTCTGTTTTCTACTGTTCACACATCAGCATGGAGAAGTCGGCATGTGCCTTCCTGAGTTTGCTTTTTACTGAATGCTATAATTTCTTCTGTGATTTCATCCTATTATGAACTGTACATTGCTGTAACAAACCAAGGCGTATAATTTCTTTTCCGATATACTAACCTGTTGCAGAATTAATAACTAGTAATTACTCTACTGCACTCTTTTCCAGTCCCAGAAATTATATCAGATACTTAAAATCTTTCCACTTCAAGAAGAGGGACTTTAAAAGAATTATGATATATTTTGAATTACAAATTGTGAATTGTGGTTCTGAATAGAAACCCCCTAGTGACAGCAGCTAGGAAGGATTTTTTTTTTTCCTTTTTTTTGCAGCAAGGTTTAAATCCATGTTACCTACTGCCCAGGAATATGCATTGTTCACTATAATGAAATGTGGACAGATTTTAGGTGCTTCAGATGCTCCTCTTCTGTTGTTTTTTTCTTTGGTAGGTTTGGGTTTTTTGTAGAAATGAGCAAGCTTCATTTAGATCACATTTTCCATTGCTTTATTGGTTTTTTTGCATTAGGTTCTAAAAAAACTACCATTAATTGGCTGTTTCCACCATACCAACCTGTTCCACCTGCATCGCAGAACAGGATTGCCTGGACCCTAGGTCACCCCAGTGGCTAGTTGGCTAGCACTGGCATAGCAAGACTGAAGGTTACAGGGCAAGGCTACAGCCATGAAGGAGCACCAGCAGCCCTGGACCCACAGGGACAGGGCTCATTGGCAGCAGAGCAGTACGCAGCCCCTGGCAGTGCATGTGTCAGCCTGCTCTGAACCACGTTGCCTGGTGATGGCAAGAAGAGGACTTTGCCAGATGCATAGCCCCTACCTACTACTGTTCAGCCTCCTGCTTGATGACTGCAGGCAAAGACCAGCTTTTGCTCATAATACTTGCTTTACGGCTTGCAAGTTAGGAAAAGAAACATACTATTTCTGATTTTGTCCTTTACTAAAAGTTCAACATACATGTGACACTTCACAGTCCCTCATTTTGCTGAGCTGGTGAGACTGCAAAATGAACCTTTACAAAAAAAAAAAATGAAAAAGTTCACATGGTACAAACAGTAAGTATGTTTGTGAGTTGAGAAATATGTGAAATCACTTTTTTTTTTTCCCTCTTTTTTCTCTCTCTGTTTAAATTCAGGAAAAGGAATTTCTGACAATTTTTCAAGATTCTGCTTGTAAATATACCTCTGTGTTTTAGGGATAACCCCACAGCTGGGGAGCAATTTGCTCTGGTCCTTTGTTATGCCACAGTTAGCAGTGATTGAGTGAGTAGCTACAAAAATCTTTCAACATTTTTGTTTGTACTTGTTTTAAACAAAAGCTCAGTTTGGCCCAATAAGCAACAATTTTATTTGATTTCATGTATCTGTAATAAAGCAGAAACAACGAAAACAGGGATCTGCACTTCATGTTTCTCGTAAAGCTGGAGATCATAGCAGTGGTCCTGTGATTCCCCAGAATTTAAAGCCTTGGGGCACCAACCAATGATCGTGTGACATTATTCATTTCCTTCTCTTTCAACAAGGAGGTTTAAATCCACGTTATCTGCCCAGGAATATGCATAATTCACTATAATGAAATGTGGACAGATTTTAGGTGTTCCAGCTGCTCCTTTTCTGTGTTTGTTTTTTTGATTTTGTGTTTGGGGGTTTTTTTGTTCATTTTATTTTTTTTTTTTTTGTAGAAATACACAGTGAGCAGTTCACAAATATGTAGATTTTGTGCCTAGGTGTTCTACCACGGAGGCAACAAAATAATTATAATCATTGGCCCATAGCAACACTTAAGTCAGAAAAAAGTACAAAAGCTTTCATTTCATAGAATCATAGAATCATAGA
>NW_010123540.1:0-2346 GCF_000699245.1 Pterocles gutturalis
AAGACTAATCATTTTAAAATAACAAAATTTCCATAGTTAAGTATTAGGGAAAATGTAACAGAAGCGGTCTGGAGGAGAGCTGGTTGCCTGCAAGAGCTGGAGCATTTATTATTAAAGAATAAAACGTGAGGAATGCGGGGGGAAAGGCAGAGTGAAACTGATCAGCGGGTAAAGATAGTGGAGGGCGGTGGGGGGGGGGGCAGGCTCGGCCGCCTCCATCCATCCAACAAGGGACTCGGCATGAGCCACTCCAGGGCCCTTCTCTGCCCCCTTCGCTTCTGCTTCCTTTTCCCAGGGACCAGCTCAGGATCTCTGTGTGATGCCCCGCGGACACCCTGTTTTTGGGAGCTGGGTGGGTGATGGTGAGGTGCAGGCGGCGTTGGCTCTGGGAATCATCTGAAACTGGCCTGCGATTTCACACTGCATCTCACCAACCACGGCAGCCTGACTGGGCTTTAAAAAATTCTTTGTTTTCTCCGTCAGGATAGATGCTTTACGGTGAAGTTCTGTGTTCAGCCTCTTTTGCTTGCTTGTCACTGCCTGCTTGCCTTTCAGCCTTTGCTGGTGTGTGCTTAGCCCATTCTCTCTGGGAGCTGCCTAGAGCTATGTGTTTACTGTTACTACGTGTGTATAAATGTATAGGTGGGCATAGGTGCCTGGGTTTATCCATATATATAACCTGCCAGAGCCCACAGACTTGTATATGAGTGCTATTTAAGCATGCATGTGCATGCAGATATATGCCCCCAGACAGGCACACACTGCATAGTACACTGGAATAGATAATTTCACAGAATGCAGGAATAAAGTGGGCAGCACAGAAATCAATGAGGAAGGAAGGAAGGAAGGAAGGAAGGAAGGAAAGAAGGAAAGGAAAGAAGGAAGGAAGGAAAGAGAGAAAGAAAATGAAGCCTTGCTTGACTGTTAGTGTCTGAACACAAAGTGAGTTTTTGTCTCAGTGATTAACCTCCCTAGGAACAGCAAACTGAATAGCCTAAACTTATGTTAAAAGCCAAGTATATCTGTTTCTTAAAGGAGGAAGAACATTTTCTTATTGTGGAAAAGGAAACCAAATTTAGTGACAGGCATTTCTGTACAGCAATGCTGAATGGGCAAAGAGAAATAGTCTGTACATACACACATATACACATAAGTCCTTTTAGGATACAGAGCTGTAAGCAAGCGAGGGTTAACGCTTGCCTCCTTTTGATTAGAAAGGAAAAAGAAGGAAAAAAAAAAGAAAAATAAAAGAAAGTTTTAACAATCTCTTTTGTGAAGTCCATACGTTGCAACTCCAGCTGCGCTACCGTACTAGAGGAAATGAAAAAAATGCTTTGGTTTGAGAGGACGAGTCCTTTATTTCCCTTACTGGTTAAGTTTCATGTGTTTTCCCCAACACTCCGGCTTAAGGACATGCCTTCTGAAACACAAACACACGCATAACTCGCACACGCACATGCACACAGACAGATAAGATATGTATTAGATCCTGACACATACAGGGTGGGGGGAAGAGCAGGAGGGAGAGAGAGAGAGGGAGAGAGAGAGAGAGATCCTCCTACCTGGAGCCACAGATTGCAAGATACGTAGTGTTACCTGGGGAAGTCAGAACAAGTAAAAACACATTGAACTTCAGGGCTCTATGAGGCAGTTGATCAAGATCAGTGCTTGCTCATTTTCTCCCTCAGACTGTCTTGGGCTTTTGTTTTACCGTTTTGAGCAGCTCTTTCTATTTTTTCCTCCCTCTTTAGCTTTAATATCGGAGCCCGTTTCTGTCACCATGGCTCTGGGAAGAGCTGCTTATCTGCACGGTGTTGATTTTTTACAGTTCGGCCGGCTTTGCTCTTGGGTAGCTTCAGCAATGCTCTTGACTGGGATTTAATCGACAAGATCAGTTCGACTTTTTGTGCAATTTTTATGGATCAGTCCATTCTCTAGATCATGCACAGAAACTTTCGGAAGTGGATTTTCTACGTATTTCTATGCTTTGGAGTCATCTATGTCAAATTAGGGTAAGTCCTTCTGCACGACAAATTTCCTCGGCTTTTGGGTCACGTTGTTACAGAGCTGTGAACAAAATGTTGCAAAGAAAAAAAAAAAAAGGAAAAAAAAAGGTGAATATTTCTCTCTGTGGTTCCTCCTCCCCTCCACCCCCGGGTGTCCAAGTGGTGGCAGCCCCCAGAAGAGCCCCGTGTTTGTCCCCGGTCCCGGGGCAATGCCCGGCTGCGGGGCTCCAGCGGCGGCGAGGCTGGAGGGAGCCGGTGGCGGGTGATGACGGATCCTTTTATTTTGTACTGCTTAAGTGAACTTAAATATTATCTCTGGCGTACAGTAAAAAAAGGAGAA
>NW_010123540.1:2884-3105 GCF_000699245.1 Pterocles gutturalis
AAACCCCAGCCGCTGCTGCTGGGACAATAGAGCAGAGCTTAAGTATTAAAAAAAAAAAACGAAAGGGGCGGGAGGAGGGGAATCCCTGCTCTGAACCTGCACTCAGGGATTTGTTTTATGCAGGCCTAGACACAATTTGCGTTTCTATCCATCACACGGACGTGTTGAAATTAACTTGACAACTGGTCCGGCTGCCTCGGCGCTGGAGCGCCCGGGAAGCC
>NW_010123541.1:0-45106 GCF_000699245.1 Pterocles gutturalis
CCAGAGGAGAGCCATGAAATTAATCAGAGTGCTGGAGCACCCCCCCCATGAGGACAGGCTGAAAGAGTTGGGGTTGTTCAGCCTGGAGAAGAGAAGGCTCCGAGGAAACTTAATAGCAGCCTTCCAGTACCTAAAGGGGGCCTACAGGAGAGATGGGGAGGCACTCTTTATCAGTGAGTGTAGTGATAGGCTAAGGGAATGGTTTAAATCTGAAAGAGGTTAGATGTTAGGAAGATTTTTTTTACTGTGAGAGTGGTGAGACACTGGAACAGGTTGCCCAGAGAAGCTGTGGATGCCCCATCCCTGGAGGTGTTCAAGGCGAGGCTGGATGAGGCTTTGAGCAACCTGGGCTAGTGGAGGGTGTCCCTGCCCGTGGCAGGGGGGTTGGAACTCGATGATCTTTAAGTTCCTTTCCAACCCTAGCCATTCTATGATTCTATAACATCAAAACAATTTTAAATAAACTTTTCCACATTTCATTTCAAAGTTACTTTTTTTTACATTTCATTTTTTATTATTTTCCTGATAGGTTTCGTGTACTTAATATGGCAACTTGAAAAAAAAAAGAAATCAACTTGACTGAAAAAATGAGCACTGCTATACTTTTCTCTTTTGTCAAAAATAATACTAAAAATAGTTTTATTCCATTTGAACCAAGTTCCTCATAGTTTTGCAATTTACCCCCAAAACTGAAAGAAAACAATTATTCTTTCAGCTTTACTTTGAACACCAGGAATAAGCTCAATGTTTTTTTAAGTGGTTCAGCATTAAAAGCACCAAAAACGTGCTGCGAGTTACACTTTTTTAAGACATAAGTACTGAAGAGGTATTGATGAATATTTATGGCTAATAAAGGAGCGATGATATTGTAGTACCTACATTAGTTCAAGAGCTCTCATTGTAGTTAACAATGGGCGTTTTATACAAGTAAAGATTAAGTAAAAACTACAGGAAAGAGATTAGAGGAAATGTAATTCTTTTTAGTGAACCTCAGAAGGATGCTCAAGTAGCTACTATCAGAAAGATGCCAATTTTGATAGCTTACTTTGTGTTTGAATGCCATGGACATATTTCACATGCTGAGACAAAGAACAACCCTAATTTTCTATAACTTCAGCATCCTTTGAAGAGGCAACTATGAAATATTAATCTATTTACAAAGCAAAATGGGTTGCAAAATCAAGACTTAGTAGCAGGCATGTGAGTTTTTATATCAAAATTTTGTATCAAATTAGACTTCACGTTTAGAAAATCTGGTATAATATCATATAGTTGGGAAGGATGGGCAGGTAATGGTGACTGTCAACATCTCCAGCAGAATAAAAAGATCTATCTCCTTTGCATACTTGAGTTGGCAGCAATCTCTCATATTCTTGCCAAAAATGCTAGAGCTATTATTTACTCTTATCTTAATCATACAGGCAATTTTGAAATTACTAACGCAGGTCCAATTACCTACTGTATTCCAGGGTCACATCAGCAAGATAATGAATTTAAAACCCCTGACAGACAGCAAGGAAGAAAGAAATGAGAGAGAAGAAGTAAGACTGCCTTATGGTACAATTGTATGGTACCAGTAATAACAATAAGGACTGTTATTATTACTGTTATTCATTAGGATACATATTTGCTTTTTTTGGGGGAAAATATGGTTTTATCCAGTGAGAAGATATGGCTTTACAACGTATAATTGAGGTATAAATTACCCTGGTTTATACTGGAAAAACAGACAGCATTTTTTCACTATATATATATACATACATATTGTTTAGAAACGAGCTGTAAGAAATATAAAGACCCAATTAGAAAGACAGCATAATTGGAAGACGAAGTTTCCTTCAGATTCAGGACATTAATATTTGAATATCCATCAGAGACTTTTATTCACAGACGGTGAAGGTAACATATGCAGTGTACACTGTACAGCCACAGCCTAACAAACAGTACAGCTACATATTCAAATGAAATGCCAGTTATTTTGTAGATTGTGTTCCTGAGCAGGTATCCCACAAATTCTCCAAACTACAGCTATTCTTTCACTTATTACCAATCCCTGATGCTTCTTAATATTACCCTCGTTCCTCTCTCTTCTGTGAAGCTCTTCACATGTGCCACAATGTCTTGAGATAATCCTACAAAAGTAACTCTACATCAGCCCAGTGTAGCAGTTTAGAAAAAAAATGAATCTTGTAATCACTGAAACAGCACGAGCAAAAGTTCATGGAGCTCTCTGGAAGGATAATGGCTCACATTTATGGTTTTTGGTTTATGACTGAGGCTCAAGAAAGAATTCACATTTTTCACTATATGTATAATCTTGATGTAAGACTCTCATAATTAAATGTCAATAAGAGAAAAGTAATTATACAGGAGAAAGATAAAGAAAAGGAAAAGGTGGATGGGTAGGGCAATATGTCAAAATATCTGAAAGAAAAAAAAAATCCAGCAAGATGTAATTTGATAAAGTGTTGAGTGCAAGTTCTCTGGCAAAAAAGAGAGAGGATAACTGCTATGGAATATGATACCAAACTCCAAAATGGGGAGAAAGATGAGAAAATGTTTAGATTTCACAGTGCTTTAAATCAATTTATACAGCTTCAATTTACTTGTATTTTTAAAAATGCACCCCCCTCCCAAATTTTGATGCTGCTAATTCACTTATAAGATTATATTTTCTGAATTTATTTTCAATACTTAATATCCCTAGTTCACTAATTCTAGCCTCCCCATTCTCAGTATACAACCTGATAACAGACAGAGGCTGCCACAGAGATCATAGTGAAACAATTTATTTTCTACCAGAACCAACACAGAGGTATCTACTTGCTCTGTGATACTGTCTTCACTCTCAAGCAAAGCCAGCCCTCTAATAAATATTGTGAAATGAACCTAATTGCTGATAGTACATAATGCTGCATATTACAACATCAAAAGAAAAACTCTCAGATTTCTTTTCATCAAGATAGTTAAAAATATTCTAAGGGAGAAGGTGCATGTAGTCACAACTCCTAAATTTGATCTTAGACTCCAAAACCCCCAAAAAGTTCCTTTTGGAAGTCAAAGTGAAACCCAAGTTCAATGGACACTGTAATTAGTATATAGCAATTAAGACGAACATAAATGTTAGACAAGAATTCCCATATGGAGGAGGGCTTGTTAAACACAAGCCTACTCTATACTTGACCTTATTCTGGTTTACTAAAGGAAACCAAATTCAGAGGTCAGTTTTGCCATCCCTACATAAAATATTCAAAACCACTAATTAATTTTAACCTTCAAAGAATCTGTTGCATTTCAGGAACATATACAAAATGTGTCATTTAAATAGTAAGGAAGCTCCTATGAAGTCAGGTTTTCTACACCAGATGTTCTATGAATTTTCTGGCTGAAGCTTTTAGACTGAGGACACTGAAAGTTAATTAATTCCCCAAATTACTAAGCACCTACAGCTGTGAAAACTATAAAGATAAAGGAAACTTTTGCACAAATTTTTTTTAAAAACATATGTTCAATTAAGTTTTACATGGTTTTATGGGCATTTGTGACCATTCTCAAGTTTTTTTGTATTAAACATACTAATGTATGCTGAACAGCAGCTCTTGAGGCATAAAGGTATCCTGTGCAATCCTCTAATTCATTTTTCTTAAACTCATTACACAGTTTTTCAGAGTTACAATGAACAAGGAAGAAAGAAACAGCAGTATGTCTTTAAGTACAAACATAAAGCAGAAGGGTGTGTTTGCATTCGATTTATCTGTGTCCTGCCTCCTGCTTGATGTAGGCAAAAAACACCTCTTCAAAGACAAAAGTTAGCTTGATATTATTCACTAAACGACACATGTTTTTTGCTCTGTTGAGTGAAAGTTGTGATAGTTCTTTGGATATCAATTTTGAGCTTCATTTGTCCCGGATATAACAGTAGAATTAATTCTATTCCATTTCCAAAGTTCAGTTTGATGATTAATACTTTTAAAGATATAAAAATGGAAAATGCTAGGGATTGTTTGCATGATTTCTAAGTCTTCTTTTTCACTGAGATCATAGTAACAATATTGCTGACATAAGCTGGAGGAAAATCCTTTCAATTAGCAATGACTTTGAAAACAACTGATTGCATCTCTGAAGCTCACTTCTTTTGAAACTTCATTACTGCTAATAAAAAGAGCTTTTGACATTTTAAAACATTTAAGTTTGGTAAAAAGCTTATAAAGTGGTTGGCAACAACATTGACTTCAGAATGTAAACACTCTAAATATAAAACATTCCAGAGATTTCAGCTGATAGAAGGTTTTAGAATCCATAGT
The DNA here is from genome assembly GCF_000699245.1 of Pterocles gutturalis. NCBI lineage: Eukaryota > Metazoa > Chordata > Aves > Pterocliformes > Pteroclidae > Pterocles > Pterocles gutturalis. The sequence continues at coordinate 4,305 of NW_010123541.1, forward strand.
CACTAGAAAGTGTTTGGTTAATTACATGATTTGACTCTAAAAACTGCAGATAAAGTCAGAACACTAACTGTCTGATAGGCATTGATATTTCCACTGACAGTCTTGCATGAGTTCACTGAAGTTCCACAAAGATTTCACACTCATACAACTGAATGCAGAACCAATTTGGTAAGTTTTCCTATTACAGTGCATTTAAATGCAAATTTCTCAATTTCATCTTGAATAAAATCACATTTAAATGGCCTACAGTACTCCAGTGTTACTGTCTAAAATATTAACTACATTAGAAAAAGCTGCATTTGACATTCATTAAAACGTATTAAACTGTCATTTGAATGGACATTTTCAGTATTCATTGCATAAAATAAAAGGTAATGAAACAGTGTGTAGATGCCAAAGATATGTAATGTCATTCTTCTGATCATTCTGTCCCCAGTGAGAAGAGCCAAAAATCTATTTTTATTGGTATTAGCCATTTAAATGTGCTCTTCTATGGAAGAAGGAAACCTTTAGTACTTACTAAAGCAGAGCTAGATTCCACCTAGCCCACACATGCCTATACAGTATGCTGAAGTTGACTAAAAATTGTCATTCCCTAGGACTCAGCCATTACTGACATTTCTGTGATCAAAGAAACAGAGGGACAGCTACTGAATTTCTCTCATGTCAGTCAATCAATTAACAGGTTTAAGGGACTATGGTTAAAAATTGGCATTGTAGTAATCTTAATGTCTAATGAGCAGAATAATACTTATTTTAAATTAAAAGACAGGTTATTCTCTTGACTAATAAGAAGTAGCACCACATAATGAAAATAGCAAATAGAAGTACTATCCCATCCATATAAAGGGAGAACCCATTAACATGAGAAAAACCTACGGCCATAGGTCTGACAAAGAAAAACACAGATTATTTACCTGGCAGAAGTAGAAACCCTAAAATTTATTGGATTATACCCAATATTTTTTTTTATTAAAAATATCCCTTAATAAGAGCACTAGCATGTTATACCATATAAACAGACATCCTGGAATAATGCTATTGGGATTTTTAAAAAATAAGATTATTACAATTTATTGGTTCAGAAAACATAACCTACCTTATTTTCTTCTGCCATCCTCACAATAGGTTGTGTGAATAAAAAACCCCACTTATTTTAAATCACTTTTTTTCTCTTATTGGATCATAATTATTAATTGTTTGCTAGGTTTTGCATTTGAAATTTAACTTAGAAAATTTGTCACAAAAGCACTATTTCACAGAGCCAGACTCTCAATCCCCAAATCAGCAAACCTCTCAGAAAATTTCTGCTATGGAATCTGATCTGACAACAGCCATACCAGCACGTAAAAGGACTGAGTACTCTGTGTTTTATTCCTGTGAATTACCATAATTAGCCAAAACAACAAATTGACCTTCAGGTGAAGTTTACATCCTGCCATTTTACAGAGAGTGAGGCAATGATGGTAAATGATACTAAGGAGAATGCCAAGTCTTGACAGATATATTCAGTCCTACACATCATGAAGGAAAGCAGGAATTACAAAGAAAAGTTTAACAGGAGCTTCCCATTTGAACTAGAATGGTAAAGAAAGAGTTCTCTCTACCCTGCTCTTGGCTGACATAACTTCTAACCCCCTAATAAACTCTGGAGCACAGAAAAGTCAAAATACCTATGCAATTGTTCTGTCAGTATAGATGGCCAAGTCAAAAATAAACTACTTGGTGTTGCATAATTTGATTCCAAAATGTAATCTTCAAACAATTAACAGAAAGTTCCTCTTTGCTTCCACTGTTCAATTTTGACATTTGGAAGTTTATCTTTTCTGTCTTCGAATGATTCAATTTTTAAATTTACACTGTATTATAACATAATGCAATCATAAAGAAATTAACTCCAATACTGAAAGCACACAAGAATATTTTTAAAGGGAGAATATTATTTTCTGATGTGCTTAAAAAATTCTATTTTCACTCTCATCTGGAACTAAGAGAAATTTTGAAATCTGTTGCGAAAAAAGACTCTTCATCCTCTGCAAAGTACTTTTTATCACACATCCAATGGGGCATGGTGTAATTTTAAGTCTTGCAAATTTAGACAGTTGACTTTTTTCTTTTTGATTTAAATATTTCCTGCATGCTCTTGTGAATCACCAATGGAAGTTATTCGTATAACCACTATCAGAGATTTTGCAAATGTTTCCTCATATGTAGATGGAGGAAATAACAGCAGGAAAAGATGGAAAATAACAACAAATTAAGCTGCAGTGGTATTAACATTATCTTTGCTTTTTAAGTTGTTCCTTGGTCAACTGTGTTCTCCAGAAACATACCTCAGCAACACAGTTCGCGTTAACAAAGTAAAGAAATAGCTTCAGTGAACGCTCTGGCAAGCGGCTACAAGAGCAGGAAAGTACCAGCAGCTTTCCTTCAAAGGTTAAGTAAACCCAGCTTCATAAGACTCCTCCTGGGGTACCAAGGCAAAGTAAGAGTTAACCCCTAGCTAGTCAGTCAGGATAAATAGTATCTACTCCTCCAAGTAATAGATAAAAATATGTGCATCCTGTTTAGTGACTCTGATTGGGTAGAACATTAACTGTCATTACACAGGATGATGCCTTTATTCCCTTTAGGGCTTTAGGGCTCTGATGCACATCTCCTTTATGCAACTTACCACTGAACGTTCTTCATTTGAGAGCAGACCTCTGCTTCATTCAGGGCATCTACAGTCACTTGCCTTTGTAGGTTCACTCAGTGTCTGCTGAATGCTGGTTTGGGAAAGTTGCTAGACTTTCTTTTCACGGTGGCTTGTGAGGGCTATTTTTGTTAAATCCTTTTCTGCAACACTAAAATTCTACTTACGGGTTGTGTCACTGATGTACATCACCTCCCACTCTTCCCTCCAGTGTTCTTCCACCAGTAAGAATAACTCCAGCGCAAACTCAACCAGTTCAGGTTCGTTTGTTCTTTCTCATTACGATTTGATCTGACAAAATAGATATGCATACATCTGAGCTGTCTGTTGAGGTTCTCCACTAAGACAGTGAAAAAAAACCTCAGAACTCTTTGGACATGATTCATCCTGTAATAAAGTAGAAAGATAAAGTAGGTCAGATGAATCTGGCACTGTCTGTTTTTCTGCAGTGACATAAAATTATTTTTAGATACCTTTTAGAAAGCTACAGTTAGAAAAGAGGAATTCCACCCTTCTGGCTACAGTAGTTTTTCTTTTAATTATAAGCTGTGTTTCATTAACTCCTACAGCGTGTTAGACATATCCATATCACTCTGAAAGATTACAGTGTCGTATGGCGTGTAACTAAAGCAGCTATGCTGCTGTGCATAAAGACATACATATTCCTTGGTGAAACTGCCATGCTCCTCTAAGTCACTGGGTCGGAATGTCAGAGAGAATAAAACATCTAACGTCCAATTTACTTAAGTGGGTGTTATGCAGTCTTCCCACACAGGGTATGGTTCACCAGAGTTTTTTTCTTTTCCTCCTGAAAAAGGTTTAAATTGTAGGTTGTTTAAAATAAATGGTAAGTAAGATCAAGTAATTTTAAAATCTGGTTTTGTGATCCACCTCTTTTTCTCTGTTATAGACAGTGCTTGAAAAAGTAGCTTACTGATGCACCCCTTAAAAATACAAGCACAGTGTTCATACTATGAATTGTTTTGGTGTTTTCTTTTCCCTGAAATCTCTCTCTGAATAAGAATCAGGGTTCCCTGGGAACCTCGTTGGAGGTTAGTAGCCTAACTAGTTGGTGATGGAGCTTTTGAGGCACACTGATATGACAGCTCAGAGTCAGGGCCCACTGTCTGAAGTCTCACACGTAACAAAGTGCTGGCTGCCTTACAGCTGGGCTTGTGGGAGAGGAGAAGGCAAAAGTGTACAAATGAGAGCCTGTCCACAGAGGAAGTGGATGTTGAAAGAATTATTATAACTATGCGTGTGAGTGGGAGGGAATTTGGGAGAGCAGAAACCAAGCCCATGACTGTTCAAAGTTGTCTGTAGATGCTGTTGCAAGATAAGAGCTAGAAATAATGCCTTGGAGCTACAATGAAATAGAGGAATCCAGCATGAATTGAATGAGCAGTGAAACCCACACAAAACTAGAGAGCTCAAAAGACAATATTGTAAGGTCAAGGCAGTGGAGAAACAACAATAACAAACGCGTTGACCTTTCTAGCTTATATTTTAACACAACATTTATTTTGCAGCTTTTTATTGGGTTGGATACCCCAGTTCACACTGATCCCAATTTTACTTTCATTATGCACTCCATTTTACCACTAGACTGCATAAGGGAGTTATAACCTAATAGATGTAGATTCATGACATCTAATTCCACTTCAGCATTTAGCCACAGCACTTCTGCAGACTAAAATGCTTACCTCAGGAAAAAGTTAGTATTTCTACTTTCCAAGCAAATTTTCTAGAAGAAATAATTCAGTAAATGAACTGTTCACAATGATCTTCTCTACATGCATGTTCTCTGTGTTCATTACCACCATTAATTCTACCTGGGCATGAAGCCATCAGCCACAATGAAACCTCAGTTCAGATGCACAGCCTGCCTACTCAGCAACAGAAACTATGTTATGCAGAGGCCATTTCAGTATTTCATACTGCTTTTATCGTGACTATAGAGTAAAATATCTATGTTTATCCTTCTGTTATGCACAACGCAAACTGTAATAAATTGATCTGGGCTGGTGGGATCTGCAGTGCTAGCCTGGGACAGGAATTAGTAACGATCATTCATTTGGTCAGTTGGTTATAAGTTCTGATTTTGGTGTATAAGGGATAACGTCTCTAACGTTGCTTTCAACTATGAACATGTTAGCCCAGAAAAGGCAGAAATATTTTTAAAAAACAAAACCAGACAGGATTCTTCCTTTAACTCAAATCATGAAATCTTCTGCTTGCAAAAGGAGTATATTACGAGGAATGTATAAACCGATCTCAATCACTACATTATATTCACAATAACCCCATGGTTAACTTTCTATGGTCTGACAAGCCATGTATTGCTAAAAATGTCTGACTATAAAAATAAACAGAAGCTTGCCCATTACATTAGGAATGTATACTTCTTTTTTACATTCTTTAAATTTTTAAAAGTTCCAAACTGTGATAATTAACTTCCAAGATCACTGCATATTTTATGACGACACCTTTAAGTTTTTGAAAATCCTAAGAATTACGTATGAAAGCACATATGAAATAGCTCTGGAGGTTTAGTGTAATATTAAAGTAGGATTATTTGAATTCTAATAATATGCAGTGCCAACAGAAAAACTCAGCTCTTGTCAGTGGTGGAAAAAGGTTACCACACTAGAAGTTACACTGCTTTTTAATTAAATATATTTTTTCCTAAGTTTGCTATATCTCATTTGGATAGCACACAGGAGTTCTGTTATGTATGTATTTCCATGGTTCTTGGTAAAGGTATTTATGTTGCTTTGCAATAGTTGGCAACAAGATTTTTTTTTTTTTTTTTTTTTTCAGAGGGTGCATTTAACTCAGTATTATGAATGACTGCTATGTGGGTAACTTTGGAATTTGACAGAAAAGCTGCCATATGACTGAGCTATAATCACTGCAAGATAATAAATGTCTGCATGCTTGCTTGGCTTGTTCCATTTATACCTGCAGGATAAAAGATGTCACGTTCTTTATTACTGTGCTTCAGCACAAAGTACTACATTCTTATTAAAGGTCCATTTAGGTATGCAGTTAGGAAACAACATACAACATAACAGTCCTTATAAATGCACCTCTTGAGAGCTGTACAAGAACATGGCCGCTCTTCAAGATCGCATACTTCTGAGGTATACTTTAAATAAGTACTAATGAATGTTTATTGTGTTTTATAGTGTGATTTTTATTGAACTTCATCTACAAATCACGTATTGGACTCCTAACTCTCCAGGTACATTTTTTGGTATTTTTCTCATCTAGTTCTCTTGTTAGCCCCCTTTTTTACTACTGATTTTTCTTCTCTCTTCCTACTCAGAATGGTTCTATTGGGTCCTAGTACTCATTTGTTTCACTCTCTCTCTTCTCTAAGTCTTTTAAACTGGTTTCTCTACATTTGTAACTAGCAAATATTTGGATCATTTGTGACTGAATTAAAAAAAAAAAAAAAAAAGAACAAGGTAATTACCATATCTCGTAGGTAGAGATAACCGACTTTATATTTAAGAAGATACTGGAGAAAGAGAAAATCTTGCCTTCTCCAGTTTCCACTACAGTTGTCCTCTGGATCTGTTCAAGACACGGAGGTGGGAGGGACCCGGGAAGCGCAAGACATGAGGAAGGAAAGGATGGCAGAATAAACTGCGATCTCTCTTACTTGTGAGATTTCTAATACAAACAGAGGTCCACACATCATATCAGAAGATTATTATTATAGAAAGCACATGGAAAGAGAAACATCGTTAAAATCCTGATACATCATCTCAAAAGCATGAGACTGAAAGGGACCGAAACTGACTCTGCAGAAGGTTTGACGTTTACAAGCAGCAAACATTTAAGAGACAAACCAGAGATGTTTCATGTTTACTGAATGTATAAGAGGCTTCAAACTTCTTTAAGTTAAAATTAGGAAATCTAACTAAAATACATGTGATGAAGAAAAAGGGAAGGGAAGGAAAGAATTTGAAGAATACCCAACATGTATGAATCACAACCTCTAAATAAACAAAAGAGCTTATAGGAAATGAAGAAAGATACATTTTGTAAACTAATAAGCATTGTATTAAAATCATCAAAATCAAGGTTGAACTCCTCAGAATAAGTATTTCTCTTTTTCTTTTTTGCAAAGTCATTTAACTATATAAACAAATATAAGACCTAGGATTAAATTGTTTTGGGGACTGAAACAGTAAAGATGAGAGACATCTAAATATGGCCCTAAAATCAATAATTTGTCTCAGAATGACAGTATTCAACAATGGAGCAAAGGCAGAGTAACTAACAGAAACCTGGGCATGTAAGTTTTTGTATCCAAATTGGATTCAAAACTTAAAGTGCTTAGCCTGGGAAAATAAAGGGAAGATAAAGAAAATAGGTCTAGGAAAAGACAATCTCCATCCAGAGCCCTGGGAAAACTTGTACATGAAATGACAAATCTTCCAGCAAATATGTTAAGTAAATCTGTTCAGTTGGGAATAGTATCCTAGTAGCAAACACAGAAAAATCATATAGCAGCAAAAGATAAAAGGAAATCTAGGCAACTGAAAGCCTCAAAGCATACTAGGTTTCACCTAAAAATTTGAAGTGAAGAACAATGAAATACATGGACAAGATTAAGAATAAATAAACTCAAAAAGCTTTTACTAAAGACAGAAATATGCCAAACCAATTTGATGTCTTTGCATTTCATTTTGATATGTTAATAGATTTTGTAGGCAAGTACAAAACTTTGCATCCATTTTTCTGGTCATCAGCAAATCTTTTGGTATACTACTAAATAGAACATTATTCACTAAATCAGGAAAAGATCATGTTAGTTCACAAATAAGGCAATGACTACAAAATAATTACCACCTCAAGTATTATAAAAGAGACATCTGAATAACTTTATTTCAGTCTTCCCATATTTCCCAGGCAGCTTTTTACTTTACTAGGCTTCTAAACATAATTTTCTATCACTGGAAAACCATTCAATGTTCCATTTAAGGAAATCTTTTTTCTCAGCATAGAAACAATGATACAAGACAACAGTTACTGTATCACTGCTTCAGACCCTCCTGGGGTTATGATTACAGAAAATGTTTGTTTGTTGTTTGTTTTAAAAATATATACAGAAGACAAATGTAACAAAGTAATAAGCCAAAGGGTAACAATCCCCTTGTGCATTTCCTATTCAAAAAATCATGTTATTTCTTTGTTCTTGACACTATTACTGCCTACAGTGAAGAAATTGCTAGGAAGAAAACCCACACACACTGTACTGAAAATTTCACTTTAGACTGTTTTCTCTTGCTAAGCTGCTTGCTAAGAGATACCTCTAAAACAAACACACCTGTATTAGATCATATTTGGCTACCTTTTTTTATAAACTTGTTCAGATAATAAAACTGCTACAATAAATTGCAAAGTCCAAAAATATATATAATTCCAGTTTCCGAGCAGAACTTTGCACCTCATGATTTTCAAGTGAAAACTAGCTGAAAACAAACAAACAGAGCTCACTGAGTATTTACTTTGAAGTCAGTGCACAAAGAGAATAAAACCCACCAGAAACTACAGATGAGCTGTCCCATGTAATGTTACTTGACAGCAAGTATTTTTTTTTCCTGGGGAAATAAAAATATCCTGTCTTTTTCTTTAAAAAATGACCAAGTAAATATAAGCAATAAAGTTTGAATTAAAGGAGGTTAAACTCTACTAGCCTTGAAAAAAATGATCCTTAAGAGTTTCACAACAAAGCTTGTACTCTTTGCAAGTAGGATATTTCAAGGTCTTATAAGAACATCTTTAATGGTGGTATCTCTGGTAATGTGCATAATTAGTATCTTATGAAGAGGTTTTTATAAAGAACCAAACTGATTTCTCACTACATAAAGCATTTGCATAGGATTTATTCAAAAGATAAAAATATGCCCCTCTAATAGAGGTCTACCTTGTATATCACACATATATATATACACACATTATACATATATACAATAGGATACACATTATATATTCTATTATTCAAATTAGCTGTTCAGCAAATGCCTAGATCCTCTGGTTATCTGTTTAGAAGGCACCCATTCCCTTCTGCTAAGTAATTGCAACTCTACAATACAGTGTACCCCCATAGTGTCAACAATTGAGTTGTTCTTAAGCTTCAAGTCTGCCTATTCAGATACAGTTGCAAAGGTGAACTCTTAAATTTTACTACAGCTGATCTATTTTGTCCTTTTATGTATTCACTAGCAGACCAACAATTTTATTGTCCTACATACAAACCTTTTTGCATGTAAGTGCTCTTCTCTCAAGTGATTACATACATGCATACTATTGGATGGGATGGGAAAAGTTTCCTATATGTGAATTTACAGAGTAATTTACCTTTCTCTGGTACAGCAAATATTTAAATAATCCATGGAAAAAGGCTCATTCAAACTTTGCGGTTTCTTCTCTGGTTTAGATAATGTTTTTGCTTTTCCATTTCTCAAGAAATCTTAGACTAAACACATGTCCACTGTAATGATCTGGTTTTATTATTTTACAGCTCCTCCTGGTTTGTTTATATTGTGCGTTTGTAAATTTGGCTACATAATCTGCAAAGATAGTTTTTCACCACCGAAATGCATGACTAAGCTAGCTGTAGTACAAGAAAACAGCTTTCATAGCAATGAAAGCTATGCACTCCACATCAGTAAAGATGCCTCAGGATTAAAAGAGTAGCTGTTAAAAGTGATTTACATCCGAAAACCCCAAAACTGTAAGTATATGTGAATTCAAAACTTATGTGTATGCAAACGGATTCTTACTTTTGACCATTAGAACTCTACATTGGGGTCAAATTCTTATTTGGAATCTACTATATGCAGTGATTTTCTAATAAGTTGTCAATGGCAACATAAAACTTCCAGATACTTAATGGTATCCCACACCTATACTCGAGCAGTTTTCATCTGAGAAAAGAAAAAAAAAAATCACTAGACAATGGCGTAGTAGAAGAGCAAACTCCTCTAGAATATAATGGGGAGTGTAAAACTTAGAGGATCCGAATTACTTTTTTAGAGAAATTTATCTCTTCCCATTGACTCCATAGGAACACAAGGGAGAATCAATCCCCAAAATCACAGGACTAAACTTGAATGCTCAGAGTAATTGATGGGTATCCTTGTTCCTCTTTACTGTTAAGAATTGCTATAATCTATTCTTAAAACTCTTACCCAAGGCCTACAAGTTATTTTTTTTTTCTGTGGGCAATCTACATCTGTGTGCAAATGACTGAAAAACGTAGCAAGTGGTCTCCAGATCTAACTGTTTTATAAACAAGTAACTGTTGCGCTGCTTTACAAATTCACATTAGCAGCCGGTGAATTTGAAGAGGAATCAAGTCTTTTTTTAAGTGCTTGAAAAGGAGCACTGGAAAAGTCATGTATAAGACAAAATCCTGTTTGTACTACCATGCCTATCACCTTCAAGAACACTGTATTCTTGTATTAGATATTACCTTATGAAAATATCAAGGTCATTGTCAATTTGGCTTATTATCAGTGGAAGCATTTGTCACATTAAGTCAACCCTAATTTGAGCAACCAAATTCTGTACAATTTCAGTGAGAATTCCTTATTTATACCAGGGCATATGTTTCCTCTCATCTTCATGACAGTTATCTTTTAACATTGTTCTTTGTGAAAATAAATGAGTAGAACATGAGAAGGATGAATACAGATTTCAGTCTGAGACTGAGATCAGAGTTTTCTTTCACTGCATTCCTATTATAACCAATATTAAAATAGACTTCCATCATAGACATAGTTTTTGCATAAAATGATTTAATTTTTAATATATATATACATATAGCTTCCTAAATTTGCATTCAGATGGGAAAGGGGAAAAGGAAGGGAAAGGGGAAAAGGAAAGGGGAAAAGGATAGAAAAAGAAGGTTGGATTCCCATAAGCATTGAATTCTCTCTGGAGTTTTTATTTATTTCATTCTCTGAGAGGTGCAGAAACTTTTGTAATTTTACAAGTAAAACGATTCCATTTAGATTCATAACTATACTTCTTAGGAAGACCTTTCTTCAGTCTCCAAAACTCATTTAATCTTAGAGTAACTAGAATTTCATGTTTATTTTTCAACAAGAAGAGACAAATAAACATAAAAACCAACAAATGTTTCTGTTTGAAAAAATGTATTGAACAGTAAATAAATAACTACACTGAAACTGGAATCTTTTGCATGGAGTTAGGTATTGAGAGATTGTCTGCAAATTGAAACAATTTTCTGCAAAAGATACAGATTAAGATACAGATTCTGCCCCTACTAACCTTCAGGGTAAAAAAAAGTTGTACTGTTCTTGATAAAATAAGATGTGTAAATATTGCTTATGACAGTAAAAAGATGAAACTTCTTCTGAAACTCACCCAGCTCACTCACTTGGTCTTACTTTGAATTAAATCACATTTAGTTTTGCTCCAAACACTTGATCTTTGGCTCTCATTTTAGCCATTTTATTTTCCTTGAAAACTTTGTCAAAAGTGTTCACTTTCATAAAATTCTGAAGAGGATATCTTGATCTTTGAGAAAAGGAAGGTTTCACTTTGATACTGCCAGGTCCTTGTAGACACTGGAGAGAGTGTTGTTAGTATTTTTAATTATTAATATACTGAAATTCAGAGACCACCTAAAAAAAAGTCACATGAACTGTATTAAGTTTCGCCTTCAAGAGCTTGAAGTAAAAACAAGCAAGACATACCAAAGAAATCAAGTGGTGTACACCTCTTATAGACACAAATTGGAGGCTGAGTTTGCAGACTAAATATTAAATCCTGGCTCCTTACTCAGTCCTTTTATCCAGAAACATATAATGTGGAAGACAAATAGAGACACAATTCATGGACGTTGATTCTTCAGAAATTTCTGCCATATTTTGATTACAAGGCAGAGATAACTTCGGATGACTAAAAACATGCTATGTACTTTCCTTTTCTTTGTAGTTTATCAAATGAACAGAGCAATGCTTTAAAACAAGGGAAGTTATTTACTAACATGGTAATCAACCACCACTGCACTGTGAATTACCTCCTTATCTCTTTTCCAGTCTGTTTTTTCTTCTGATCTAATACTTATTAATCACACCATATGATTTTTAAAAGCCATTTTTTAACTAAACATTTTTTTCATATAAATAAGATTTATTTTGCAACACAAAATAATTAATAAATGAACCAGCATGATCCTTGTTTCCTTCGGTTACCTCATGTACTTAAAAGTGTTGAAGCCTTTTTTGTGTGTTTGTACCTAAAGACCTTTCACTAAAGCCAGTCAGCAAGAGATTTTTCTTTTCCACCCTAATAGTTTATAATAAAGGACAACACATCCAGATATTTCTTAGGGAAAAACTGAGTGGACAAACAGACATAAAATAATACGTACGATATACTTGAAAAAGTTCAATTAAAAATGTGTCTGGTAGAGAACGTTATTTATCAAATTTCTTTCCCAACGTACATGGTTATCATATGGAACTTGAAAAACAATTCTTATGTTGGACTAAATTTGTAGAAGAGTCTGCATTATAAATCAGGATTTCAACAAGCTTAAAACTACAGCCAACAAATCCTAGGTGAATTATGGTAATCTGCAAGTTTTAATGTAGCAACAGAGCTAGTTCTTAAATATTTTGCTTACAAAGTTCTACAAAGACCTTAGGTGATGGTAATAATAAATCAGTCTTGAAATGTTACATGCTGTACCCATTTCAGTCAGTGCTTGCTGGTGATGAACATCAGCACTAATATTTTTATAAACAAACAGCAGGGTATTTTTGACCTCTTGTTAACTCAAAGCGCTGGTATAGGCATGCTTAATAAAATATACAAATTTCAAACATTTGAAGTGCTATTTCTTTTCATTTTTTTTCTCAAAAAAAAATTTTTCTTTCGAACACATCTGCAGAGAAGTCAGCAGTGCCTCCCCACAGGGAGCAGGGCATGGGGACAGGCCCTGGAGCCGCCCTCCCAGTGCAACCAGGCAAGGTCCTGCCTACACTGCCTGCCAGGACTTGGAGGACAGCTCTGCTTTGTGCAGGGCGCTGGAGTAGGCGACCTCCAGAGGGCTCTTCCAAACAGAGCTTCTCCACGAGTCTACAACTCTACATGTAGCACTGACAGGACTGGGAATTGACAAATCCCGATGAAATTTGAGAATTGACTTGTTCCCACCTGCCCTCACATAGGAAAGTCCATCCAAAGTACACGGTTTGTTCATTTAGAAACTTTGAAGTTACTGTTTCTTCAGGTTTTTCTTCAGATATTGGTATTAATAAAGGAATATGTCTGCACTCATCTTAAAAATTGAAGAGTCAAACTGCTGGTAAGCTAGTCAGCACAATAAAGATGAACTTTGACTTAAGGATGAAGACTGCTTGTGAGCTACAGGCAGTAATAAAGACCTAACCACTTTTTCAGTTTTAGAAAATCAATATACTTTTGAAGAAACCTGTCCCTCTCACCTGAGTTCTAATACAGGCCCCTGAAGAAGAAACTTCTTACTCTCTTGTTACCTTTTTATCCTCTCACTAAAAATCAAATTCTCAAGCTGAAAATACATATGGACCTTTTGGGGGAATACAGAAAATCTTTAGAGGAACAGATCTTAAACATGCCTTGTCTAGAAAACTTCACAAAGGTACTTAAAATGTTAAGGTAGCTATAGCCTTAGATGAGCATCTATGATGACACAACCATCTTGATACCTCCCATTAGAGTCTAGTCCAAAATGTACATTGATACTTGTCATACAGGCTATCAACAGGAACATCCCAGCCAAACTCATCAACAATCACGTTACCTTACCTCTGAGTATCTTGAGTCTGTGAGCCACATTTAGCTGCTGGGTAGCTATTTAAATTTGGGAATCTATCTTAGTTAATGGGGGGGAGGAGAGGGAAGCTGTGTTCCTTCAGATTGGATCTGTGAAAGCTCCATCTGATTCAGTCTGAGCTATTGAAAAAGATTAGTTCCCTACCTGAGATGTGAACTTTATTGAAGGCAAGGCAATCAATTATTGCACAGAGCCCAAGAGCCTTCATCACCTCAGCTTAGATTTCCTTATCTAACCAGAAACAGGTATAAATAAGTCAACTAATTGATATGACCCTATCAGTCAGGTTTAAAAGCAAGTTGTCCTTCCTGCAAGGACACAGAAACCTCTGCTTAGACAGAGAAATGTTTCAGTATTCAGTTCAGACTTTGAGCGACTCATAAAATAAGGTATAGCACAACAGATCAGAATCACTTTGTGAAGATCAGAGGAATTTTAGATTTGATAAAGCAATTTATGATGAGTGTAGGAAATAACACATAAAAATATAGAAGTCATAAAGAAAAGTCATTAGAAAATCTAAGACCCTTGCAGAGGCTTAAAATTTCATTGTGACAAGAAACCATCACTGGCTGTTATACAAAGTATTTCAGAAGTTAGAGAGACTAAATAAAATAAAACAAAAAGATGAAACAATACCATAATAGGGGTTGTTGGCGATTATAGTTAACAACACAGGGTTGCAGTTTGAAACTGAAAAAGAAAATTCAGTGCAAGAGAAATCTGGTGAATAAAGAATTTGGTGAAGAGAAGATTCATTGTTCTGTCCATCATTCATTTCTAGAGTCCTTAATTTAACCTAGATGTGTATAGGAACAGCTAGCTTTTACGGTCACTTTCCTCTGACATCCATTGGAGTCCCTCCAGCTCTCTCCTTTTGTTCAGTGATAGCCTGCCTCAACCAGATAAGATCCAAACAAAATCATTTGCCTGAGCTCACACGGCAGCCAAAGTAATGTTTTAAACAACTCACTGATACCAGTTTCCTAGCTTTCTGAATGTCCGATGTACTGCAAACATGCCACACAGTCCTTTTTCTACCTATAAGTGAAGGTTCAGCAACAGAAAGAGAAGCTGCCGTTCACATCTTCTGTTGTCCCCTCTCAGGATACAGAATAGGACACAAATAACGTCTCCAATGCACTTCACCATCTTTTCTGCCCCAAAAGGAAACTGTAAGGCTTAATAATAACTAAAAATCACTGAGAATATTTTGTCACTGCGGAAAGGAAAAATAAAGAGGGAAGTTATTAAAAAGAAAACCTTTCAACAGCCTTTAAGTTTCGACGCTTAAATTACCATTCCTTCTAAATATTTAAAATATTCAAAATGGTGGTTGTTTGCCATTGTATCGGGAAAAAGGGTAAATGGTAGATAACTCTGAAGCCTACAGCTATGGGACAATGTGTACATCAATACTGAAAATAAGAGAAATTCCTAGTAATAGAAATATGAGGTGAGTCCCTTCACAGTCCTTAACCACAGCTTGTGTTCAGATTTCCTGAATAGCCAAAAACGTGCTCAAAAAATTAAATCTAAACTGTTTTAAATCCCCATCTATTAACATGCCCTGCCCCCTAAAAATAAGAGATTTAGTAAAGAAATTGGAAAATGAAAATTTGACTTCAGAGAATCATAGAATGGTTTGGGTTGGAAAGGACCTTAAAAATCATCAAGTTCCAACCCCCCCTGCCATGGGCAGGGACACCCTCCACTAGACCAGGTTGCTCAAAGCCTCATCCAGCCTGGCCTTGAACACCTCCAGGGATAGGGCATCCACAACTTCCCTGGGCAACCTGTTCCAGTGTCTCACCACCCTCACAGTGAAAAATTTCTTCCTAATGTCTAGTCTAAATCTACCCTCTTTCAGCTTGTAACTGTTACCCCTTGTCCTGTCACTACACTCCCTCATAAAGAGTGTTTCCCCATCTCTCCTGTAGGTCCACTTTAGGTACTGGTAGGCTGCTACTAGGTCTCCTCAGAGCTTTCTTTTCTCCAGACTTAAGAATCAAATATTTACCTCTAAGTCTATATTTAATCAACCTGCCTCCTCTGATCTTTGGAGGCTTAACTCACATTGACATATTTAAAAATTCTGTTCTTAGTTCCAACAGTGATTTTGGTAAGCAGTGATTCTGAAAAACAGAGCAGTGGTTTTGAAACTCAGTATGTGGGCTGAAAGACACTTCATGTGAAATTCACCCACTATTTGGTAAATACTCCAATAAATATATAGTAAATTAGAGTTCTTATAATTACTTAACTGCTGGCTGAACAAGGCAATTTGAGGACCAGTTTTTACTGAAAATAACTTCCAATTTTCTTACTGATGTGTAAAAAAAAAACCTACTAGAATCTCTGTCCTCTTTAAGCTACTCTTCAAAATTTGTGCTTATTAGAGTACGGTAATCTCTCAAATTTTCGCAAAAAAACCCCTTCTTTCAAGTGCCTGAATCTAATTAACTTGAACAACTACTTTTGGACGTCTTTATCACATAGCATCTATGTATACTCACTGGGTGCCATAAAAATGCAGCTACCCTTTGCCCACTCAGTCTAGAACAACGTTAGAAGCTGAAATCAGAAAGAGTATCCCTATATGTCCAATAAAGGCCTCATAAGTTCCCCATAGAAAATTTAAGTTTAGAATGGGATGCTACTGAGTTTCTGACAAAAACTAGTGACTTTGTCTTCAGCTAAGATAATGTTACTATCCCTGTATGAGTTTTGTGAGTTCTTCAGATGTAATCTCTCTAAAAGGGTTCAGATATATATGAAAAACACGTGATAACAAGCACTCAGCACTACAAATCTCAGTGACATTTATACTGAGACGTATTCTATTTGCTCCTTCATTTATAATTAAGTCACTTCCTCCATAGCTGGCACCTAAACTTTATAGCTTAAGTAATCTTCAAAAGCAAATGACTTCTCACTCAAACTTTAGAAGTCAGACTTCCTTCTCAGTGTCTTTGCTTTGGTGAGATGATACTTTATAGAGATCTCAATGTAAAACCAGGGTTAGCAAAAACAATTACCAGTATCTTTCCACAAAAAAAATGACCCCTGCATGTGTATTCTTATTTGTATGTAGCTTTTTTCTTTCCATCAACAGTCACATACAAATAACACCTCTGCACAGATCTGAGGAACCAAACAAAGAAGAAAGAGCAGTGTTTAATGCTTGAGGTCGTCTGCCCATTACCTGAAAAACACAAGCTTTGTTTGAAGAGTTGTATGTACAATCCAAGCAATTTACTAACGAAAAAAAATTTCCTTTTTTTACATAGTATAACATTCATTTATACAACCATTTCCCCAGCCCATGTCTTCACAATTTTCTCAAAACCTAAACAGCTTCACAATCTGGTGTTGTCATTAAAGACTAAAGCAATCAGTACATAACAAATGTTTAATTACTGGCTTTATACTTAATTATATTTAGTCCTATTACACAGTGCTTTATAGTTAAATAGGTTGGAATCAACAGATACTACACTAGCTTAACGCTGCTTCGCTCACTTTAAGATAATCAACAAATACAAGACCTGGGAAAATGAAAAGAAATTCATGCTTTATCCCTAGTTCTATAAGGTCAAACATATAAGAAAGAAGTGTAAAAGACAGTAAGCTACAGGCATTTTTTTCAGTATCAACAACTTGTCTAAATTTCAGAACCTTTTTTTGACCTATTTGATTCTGTTTATCCTTATCACATGGTTGACATATTGATATGTTAACACCTGTCTTCAGGCTGTATTAACTGTTCTTTAGATTTCAAAAGAAAATACACTTGGATTTGCTGTGTGCTACCCTTAAAACATTGAAATGTGTTCCTCTCAACCCTTTGAATGGGAGATTTTGTTAAGCAAGTTTTGCAATTATTTAACTTACGTCACATGTACCATGGCACATGAATTTAGCATGCAAGACGGATTTTGCAGCAGAGTTAATCAGAGTCAGTGTTTGAACAGACCGGGTGCAGCTACCACAAAAAGCAAAATGGAGTCTGCTTCACATTTCTGAAGGTTCCCCAGTAAATTCAGAGCTTGGTTCGTATAGGTCTCGATGTTGTATTCACTTTCTTATGTTTAAACACTTTCAGTCTGTTGCTCATCATTCTTATCTAAGTAAATTTCACTTCTCTTTTAGTCACATTTACACTTCATCCTGTGGTAACTGGAAATGTTAACACATTAATCTTTCTATCTTGATTTCAGTACTGTCATGTTTCTGTGTGCATTATGTCACAACTGTACTCTGCACTGCTAGCGATACCATGGATTCTTTGGAGCTTATCTGCGATTCATTCTTGAAAGGCTGGATTATCAGACAACATCAACAGTAAGCAATAAAAGCCAACGATAAATCATTGTTTGCTGTGTTCAGTATAGCCAATTTTCAAAGCATCTCCTCTTTTTTGATCAATGCTGACCAATAATAAGGCCTCTGCTTTCCTCCTAAAATTCTCTTGGGGGTGCTTTGTTGCCCTGCTCTATGCACTGCTCAGCCACCTGCCTTTGGCAGCAAGAGCTAGTAGGACTTGGGTATACTTGCATGCAGTCTTCACCACACATAGTGAAATGATCATGCAAAGTTTCAAGGGTACGCTGCTTTTACCCCATCTGTTGCTACGCAGAATTAGTGATCCAGACCCCTACCTGGCTGTGTTTGACACTGGATGCATCTCTTCAGATATTTTTTTCTTTTTTTCTCTAAGTATGAGCTGACAGCTAAAAAGAACCATTTGTATGTATAGTTCTATCAGTAACTCTCCTTTATTATTCCATTCAGCTACACCCAAGCATATAATAATTCCGCCTCCATAATGTGCCTGTACGTACTTTGGTCCTGTATTCACCTGTTACTAATAGCTATACAACCTTATTTTGTTTATAAGAGAATATGGGCTTTGGTTTTTATGCTTCTGTATTATGCAAATGAATACATATAGTCCCTCTAGCTTGTAGACTGAAAACAAACTATTTCTCTGTCCTTGAAGTGAATAAATATTTTAAGCAATGTTTATTAAGACATATCACATAGATATTAGTGGCAAAGAAAAACTGTTTAAAATCTAATGTCTTGAGACTAGATGCATGCATCCTTTTCTTAAAACATCTCCTGTCTCAAATATACTTATTTTAAATGTCTGATGAAATAGACTATTTTAGCTTGGAAGGAATGAAGCGTTTCTTCCTTTATGTTTTATAAATAAGAGTGTTTTATTTTTTCTTGTTGACTTCTTCTAAGTAACATTGTATCTTCACTCAGGAATATTCAAACTAATCAAGAGCATGAGAACATTTGTATTTTTAATTGCACGTTTTCTTATACAGTAGTTCAGATAATAAAGCCTCCAAGCAGAGTCATGACAACTGGACTAACTGCTTAATTCCTAATGGTCATTGTCAAATTAAGCATGCAGCATCCCAAAATGGTGGCAGTCTTTGAACCAGTTAAGCTGTATCTTTGCCTCATTCCAATAAAGGTACTGGGAAGTTGAGAGTAGCTATTATACCCTTTATTCTGATCATTCTTCAAGAGCTAACTCTACAGCCGCTATGCTCCATCCCCCTTATGTTTCACCCTGGTGATGATATTGAGTTATAGTTAAATCATTGTCACTGACAATTCATCGAAATAATTTCAATTTGCTGCTAATCAAATAACCATTAGTGCGAAGTGATGGGCACTTTCATGATGGATGCAGTGATTTAAGCATGGGAAGCAGGCATTGTGAGAAGATAAGTACCCATAAGTACTTGCTTACATAGCTTCAGCTTCAAAGACACAACAAGGGGACAGATTCAGTAATTTGGTGATAGTAACAAAGACCAGAAATTTAGACAAAATAATTCAAATAAACAGGTTTAGAGAATACTATAATTCTTTTCCTTTAGCACTGTAAGAACACAGCAAGGGCAGTTTGCCCTTTAAGGGAAGGTGAGCTGGGAACTAAGCATCACAAGGCAAGCAGAGGCAGCAGCCTCTCTGACGAGAAGCCAGGAAACCAAGTCAGTAAGTCAGGGTCAGGATCAGGCCTGGCGACGGTAACCAGGGTCAGCCAAGAGCCCAGCAAGCACCCAGCAAATCCATAGTGATGACACAGCCCCAAGGTCAAACCAGAAAACCAAGTCGGCAGGTTGGGTTGCAAACCAGGATCAGGGAGGTACGAGATGGCGTACAGAGGCAGCATCATGGCAACCGCAGCCCAGCTCAGATGGAGACCAAGCATGGGAGTCTCAGATCTAAGTGAAGCTGAAAAACTCCACAACTCGTGAAAATTGTAAAGTAGGTCTGTATTGTATTCAGCACTGAGGCGCATGAGTGATAGCTCCCCCAAAGAAATGCGCGCCTTTCCGCAAAACCTATCCCTCTATTTATCCCCTGAAACGTTGCATATGCATTAAGTTTTGCAATACATGCATTCATATTCATTTCTTCTCAAAATAAACTAATCTCTGTAACTGAGACTAGGCAGTTATTTATCACCAGAAGGTTTAAATTTAATATTTAAAGAAAAACCTATACTTGAGGAAATAACAAGTCCTGTAGAGAATGTATTAAAAAATGGTTGAAATTTTCATACCAGTTACTTAAATAGGAGGTTTCTAAACAAAATCACTGGAATAGCTAAAAGCAAGATCTGCTCCAAAACTATTCATGGCCAAAATGTTCACTAACAACCCATTTCTCTATATAAAGCCTTGTTACAAGCTTTCAAGGAAATGTGACCATTATGAAATTTTTGCAAACAAATGGAATTGGTGTTTTTGTGGAAGGAAACGACACTTGAATTTGCCGGTCAAAATTAAACACCAAGAAACCCACAACCCTACCTAATTTTACCTGTAACTAAAACCAAGTCATGGATGCACTGAAGTGCTAGTTTGCAATTCTCCTGGGCAGTGAAGAACTCTTCATCAAAATATAAAGACTACAAGTACATGATGTTTCTAGTCTAATTCTGTGACCGCAGAAATGCAGGAGGCATCAGGAACATGCCCAACACTTAAAAGTGCAGATGAGCTGAATTTCACCTTTCACTAGGTTTTAGACAGCAGGATAACTTAGACTTAATTCTATTAGCAATTTGAAAAAATACATATTTTAGTAATTGTGATATTTTTTATTCAGTAACTACATATTTGAAGTGATTTGTCCTTCAAAACATAATGCTATAAAAACTTATTTCCATGTTTTCATGCATTGTTGAGAAAAAAAAAAAAAAGCCCATAGAAGAGAATGAATTATAAGAACACCCTCTTCCCACCTTACACAAAGATTCATAAGAGGGATACCTGTGAAAATTTAAAGCTTTAGTAACATTTTTGGTGGCACTGTAAACCATTTTGGGTTTTTCTTTTTAATATTTTGAGGCAAAAGATGAAACCATATCTCAACTAGGAGTGGCAATAAGTTAAAAAAACACAACACAGGATTTGCTGTTCTCCCACTGTAGCATACTGCAACTTCATTACTTCGGAAGAAAGTGGCTTTTTCCCTTTACATAGCAAGGTTCCATTATGCGTCCTCTTTGATCTATGTACGTTTACACCACAACTTTTGTCTCTTAATCTAAAACTTCTTCACGGAGAGCACAAACCATTTGGAAATTCTTTGTTCTCAGTTGTATCTCAGTCCTGCTTTAGTATCAGGTCTCAACCACTTGTGGCAGATATGCTGCAGAATCTTTATTAAGCCCATCTGTTCAAATGCCTGTTTTCTCTCTCCCTTTATGAGAAGTCACTGTTTTAATAAAGTCATTGTTGGGATGAAGAAGAACAGAAACTAAATGAAAGCAGCAAGCTCTGTAAATACGTATTACTTTTTTCTTTCACAATACTGCATTTTTTTTCCTTAACATTTATAAAGATTAATTATTTTGAAAACAAACTGAACTATGTACAAATGAGATATGTAAGCTAGTAATCTTTAGCAACAGGTTTGATAGGGAAATATGTTAAAGGATTTTTTTTGTTAAATTCCACTCTAATTAATATATTCCATATCATCTTAGAAACAACTGTTATAAAAAGTTACCAAAATGAGGTAACATTATTGAACTAAGAATCACACATCCTGCATCCATACAGATGGAAATTTCTGACCTCCTAAAATTAGATAAATGAGAAAATGCTCCCACTGTTCATGATCATATAACATGTTGCAGCTCTAGGTCCAAACTTTGTTTTCTTATTCAGGTTTTTCAAGTTAACAAGGAATGAAAAATACAGTGGGGATTACACAAATAAAGTACAACCAGGATTAGGAGTTTCGAGATTCAGGCTATGCACCCCACCTCTATTGTATGCACCCGCAATGACTCAATTCTGGAAAATAATGTGCATACTCACTCTTATTAATATATAAACTTCACAGTGGGATTAAATTATTCATTAAAGTTCAAATTCATAGGGTCAGCCAAACCCTAGTAACAAAAAAGAAAAAACTGTAGGAAACAAAACATCAGAAGAAAGGAGAATAAAGTGCAAATATCAAATGCAGAAAGGTACTCAAAAAACTAACAAAAAGATCAGTCAGTGAGCAGCAAGCAGCATAAGGGTAATTTTAGAAATACAGCATTGTTTACCAAACTCTAAAAACATATGGCAGCAAGAATTACCCTAAAAAAAAAAAAAACAAAAAAAAAAAAACAAACCCTGAATGAATAAAGCCCACTCTTAGCAAATTGAAAAATAGGGCTGTAGGAGGGAAGTATTAGCTGAGAAACCTTCCAGAGACTTCACCTGTAAAGCCTGGATAACAATGCAAAGCAGTGCTCTTGAGCAACCAGCAAAACCTGATACTACAAGAGATAAAGAGGGGCACAGTGTGTGTTAACAAGTGAATGTTATCAACAAACACAGAGAACATTTAAATAAAATCTTGCCTACAACAGCACAGAAAGGCACAAAAATGTAACACGTAGATATGTACATTTAGTAAGTGTTTTGAATACAAGATTTCCTTTTTAATTGATGTTTTTGATAGCATTGATGGCACTTACAGTGTGGTACTGTGGCAAATGCCACCAGTGGCTCATGGTACAGGAAAATTAAGACAGTTTGTGAGAAGATCAAAATTACCTAGTAGATTGGAAGAAAACTCACTTGTGAAGGCAGAAACACAACAGGAGACTGCCCAGTATAAGCAGAATCTCTCTGTAGTCTTCTGTTCCTTGAAGGAGTGCAGAGTAGCAACAGAAGAGGGGACAGAGAGAAGCTGTTAACAGATGCACACAGGAAATGCGGGGTTTGTGAACACAGCTCCTCTCTGAAATTCAAGATGGCAGGCTGCCCTGACAAGATGGAGGAGTGTCCCAACAACTGCAGTAGGCCTTTTCTTCCCCACAGAAACTATTTATTTGTCCAAGAGAAAAAAATAATTAAAGAAATATCTTTAAGGAAAACTAAAATTGCTGAAAACCAGAAATGTGAAAGAGCAATGTGAGACATGCAAAAAAATTGCTCAGTATCCCAAATCTAGGATTGCTGTAATGACAGCTTTTATCAAAGCTGTCCAACCATGTGTTTCAGTTTCTAGATGTGTTTTACATTATCTGGTCAAATAAATGGATGTTTTGTTTATAAAACTAGTAGAAATAATACCACTAGTAGTATTTAGCATTACAGTGCATAACTGTGAGAGACAGACTGTGAAAACTAGTATATGACCTGCCCTTAGGAACAGCTTCTCAGAATTACTACATTATGAGATTTAAACTCGGTCCATTTCTAATACTGAAGTTGTTGTTGATTCAAACTTCAGAAGGAAAAATGGGGGGTTTTTTCCCTTGATAACCTTCTTTAAGCCAGTTTTTATAGAAACACCCGGAGGCAGCCATACTCTTGGCATTCTTAGCTTTTAAGGTGGGCTGCAGCTCCAAGCAAATGCTATGTGACCCGGTCTCTGCTTAGATTAGACCCTACTCTGAAGTTCACTAACAGCATTGATAATTAAACATTAACATTTTCATCACATGCCACAAAATCAATTGATTTGCCATCTCTGCAGGTCTAGCCAATAAGTGAAACCAACCCGCCTTTCAGTGTTTGAGTCATCTCAGTGTGGGATTAGTTAAAACAGCGAGATGATGCTGAAAAGGCATGCCCTGAAAGCGCAGTAGGATGGGGAGTAGCGGCAAGCTCATCACGAGGCAGAGACATGCTTTCTGAGGCTGTGGAAGAGCCAAGGTCAGGACAAAAAGAGAGAAATTCATGCAACAAGAGATTAGTTCCCGGGGCAGTTCCTTTCTTTGCAGATTGCAAAAAATTCTTTATAGGTGTAGCTCTGGGGATTTATATACAGAAGACTTTTCATTTTCTTTTTTTTTTTTCTCTTCTGCCACAATCTTTGTGAGCTCCACACTCAAATGAAAATCTTAGCAGTACAGAATGGATTAATACAGGATTACAAGAAGAAGATTATATTTCTGGATCCTCTCATCTCTTTTTAAATAATTTATATCCCAATATTACATTGCATGTATTCAACATGATTCCTTTATGCAGAGCCATGTGTTAATATAGCTGTCAAAATAAAGTAATTTTTTAAAAGTAGCTGTGATTTTTGAAGAATTCTAAGAAGATTTACTTATAAAGAATGTTAACAGGACTATTCATTAAAACTCTAGAATAATTTAGGACTTAAATGTGTCCTTATATCACGTACACTTTGTGTTTGGCTTTGTATTGGGCTTTTTAGATCCAGTATTACCTGACATTATATTCCTTCCCTTTCTTCCTTCAAATACTTCATGCCCTCTGACATTCTTGTGTAATAGAAATTCCAGCACAAAATATCACAGACTCTCCCTGCTCCTTTCATCCTAAGAACAATATCTCTCTGAGCTTTTCCAGTCACCAGCACTTGGTGATCCGAAAGGCCTGATCCTGTTCCTAGTGCAGTCACTTGAAAAACTTCAAATAACAGTCAAACAGGGTCCCCAACTCTCTGTACACCCTGTAATCCAGAACATATTAAAAAATAAAAAAAAAAGTCCAGCGTTCTTAAAAAAGTAAAGTAATGGTAACTTCCTCAGAGTTAATGCTCCCAGAACACATTACAAAGTGTGAAATAATTCCAACAATTCTGCATGTTTAAACTCATTTGAACACAATCAACTTTGAATTCTGATTCTCACCCAAGACATACAATGAACTACACAGCAAGAATGGCTAATGTTGCAGTTTGGTAAGATTACTTTCTGTCTACAAGGAAGTAGGCTGAGACACCTGTCCTTACTCTCCTGTGCTGTACTGCCAGTCCGAACACCAGTATCCAAAAGTGAAAGGCTACTGCCTTGAAATACTGTCTTGCAACCTGCAACCCCTTATCTTGCCTGACGAATTCCTGAATTTAAAAATCAAACAAGTTGGTTCTCATTTGACCTTCCAGAAATAGTTAAATTTAAGAATTCACAAAGATGAACAAATACCAAATTCTAATAAAAGATTTAATAGGATCAAATAATCTTTTTCTACTTCTATAAGCACACACAACAAAAATTTGGTAGATCCCAGCATGGGTTAGACTTAATTTCTCTTTCTCATTTCTGTGCAGAAGAGCTATGAATGTAAGTGTGTTTTCTGGCAATGGGATCAGTCCTTTATAAAGAGCAGAATGAATAATCAGCCACAGAAATAAAGGTTTTATGGAAAGCTCCTGCTATTCATTTTGCCAATCTGTACCATGCAACAGATGTGCAAAACTGAAGGTCAACAGTAAAAAAATGTGAAGATACAGGGGCTCATGTACGTACTCCATGTATACATGTCTCTGTATCATGCAAGTTAGTTCATCCTGTATTTTTTAATTATTTTTTTTTTAGGATAAAAGACATTTATTTTGGTGACAGAGAAATTCAGGAAAAACTGGAAAAAAAAAAGTTTTTTTTCTCTGAAATCAGCTCTTGCAAAGTTTCCTTTGGCTCTTACCCTAATTCGGCCAGTTTGCACTCAGAGCTTCTCAAACTTGAGCTTATCAGTCAGGGATGTTGTCAAAGCTGTTCAGTGAGAGGGAAGGAATTCCCTTCTTACATAACTCCTCCACATACAAAAATAAAGAAAAAAAGTCTTCAAAGACATCCCAACATTAGGGAGGAATACTAGGGATTACAAGAATCCCTTTCAAGTTGTACCTAACATATGTTCCTCTAACCCCAGTTTGTTGCACCATTACAGCTCAGGATAGGATGAACCCATCCACCTCACCTTTTCAGAGGAAATAAGCAAACCCTTCTAGGCTACATCCCACTTTTCTGAAATTAAATATATTTTAAAAGCCTCTCAGAAGGAACAATAGGCAAACAGTATCTTAACAAGTAAGCAGCATTAATTTGTCAGTAATTCACTTAATCAGTTGTTACAAACAGTCAGAGATACTGAAAATTTATGTAGATACTGGAATGTGTAAGGCCAGCAGCAGAGTGATATGAGTCACTTACCTTTAGAAAGATTTGAATCATAGCTGTTACATTTACATAAGGCCCTTGCACTCTGTATTACTCTAGGCATAAATAATATGATATACAAAAGCCACAGGCACCATTCAAAATGTAGGACAGTAGGCCCACTGCATGCAGGTACCTAAATTAATTGCCAGACTCCTCCTCTTCCTCTAGCAGTGAGAAAGTTCCTTGCCCTGCATCTGTATCCTCAGGTCGTTAAATGATCAGTTGTTTATTTGTGTTCACTGACCTAAATCATTCATTCAATAAACATGTTATCTGCCTTCTCTGGGATCTTAAATCCAGGCAGTTTGCTGGAAGAGTTATAAAACATCTCTTCCTACTAGGTTAACTCTTTCTACCAACAGACTTTTATTTATAAGGTTCCTAAGCAGGTAGAACCCATCTTTTACAATCTGTGTGAGTGTAAGCATTTAATGACCTCCTTGCCACCTGTGCTTGCACAAAGATTACAGCTGGGATTGTTTTATTTCAGGCTCTGAAAATTCAAGCAAAAGCAGATGCTTCACTTCACCTACCTAATCTTGACTCCCAATTTTCTCCTCACAAAACATTCCCTTGGGACAGAGTCCACCCGAGCAACCTGGGATAATTCTGTCCCTCAGAAAGTTTTTGCAGTTAATAAGGAACGGTATGTGAAATGAAGAACACTTACACCCAATGAAGTTTTCATGTAACACTCTTTTTAGTGTGAGTTTTTCTTACTGGGTAGACAGAAAAGGCCTCATGGGTGATAGATGTGAAGAAAGAGATTGTCAGGTTTTAAAGTTAAAATTTCCAGGTTTTTCATCAAGACGGCTGAATGAATCTGACCTGTGGCTCAAAGACACGACCGATATAAAAGTTCAGGCTCTAGCTGTAGCAGTTTTATTTATCCTGCAAACATCAGGCTTGGAAATAGGTCAAACCATTTTATTTTGTTCTGTTGCACCACTGCTCCTCAATTCTGAGTCAGGGGAGATTCTTTTAGGAATAAGAGTAATCCTATCTTTTACCTTTCTATCCCTGCTCTCCATACAGATTTAATAATGGATAACAGTAACTGATCATTATAATGATGGACAGCTGAGTCTGCTAGGAGCTGAACTAAGACCAACAACTAGTGTCAGACACTGAATAGAGAAATTTAGTACTTGCACTCTAAATTATATCCCCTACGTTATGTTCCAAAACAGCAGCAAAATAAAATAAAAAACAAATTAGAGAAATGCACATTGTATTAATGATTACCCGGGAAACAGGCTTAAGTGAATCATACTAAATACAGGTTAGCAGTAGAAAGAAGCCTACACTTGAGCCTATTGCACGGTCCACGCCTGGATATTTAAACAAGGGAAATGAAAATGTTTATCTACTTTTACTAAAATCCTGACCACAGTAATCTAGCCAGGTGTTTCAGACTTAAAAACAAACAAACCAACCAACCAACAAATCTATCTCACTTGAGAATTGAGAGATTTTACCACATCAGCCATGCTCTATTTCAGGGGGCAGTGTGCTCAGTAAACTGGGTACATAACTCTGCTGGTTTTGGCTGGGATAGAGTTAATTTTCTTCACAGTATCTACTGTAGGGCTATGTTTTGCATTTGCGATGAGAATAATGTCATAACACACTGATGTTTTAGTTGTTGCCAAGCAATGCATACATTAAGCCAAGGACTATTTCAGCTTCTCATACTGCCCAGCTTCTTCTCCACAAAAAAGTTGGGAGAGAACACAGCTGGGACAGCTGACCCCAACTGACCAAAGGGATATTCCATGCCATATGATGTCACGCTCAGCACATAAAGCTAAATTAATTCCTTGTGTTACTTTGCTTGTGTGCACAGCTTTTGTTTTAGCTATTAAGCTGTCTTATCTCAACCCACAAGTTTTCTCACTTTTATTTTTCTGAATCTCTTCCACATCCCACTGGGGAGGGAGGGAGTAAGCGGCTGTGTGGTGATTATAGTGGATAGCGTTAAACCATGACAACAGCTTAATATATTTATTCTCAGAATAATGATCACTCCATTTGATAATTATCTCTTGTCCTCTGCTTATCATTACTGTATAGCGTTTGAAGTATTATGTGTTTGTGCAAGAAGAAAATTAATGTTCATCTAACATACCTACCATATACTCCCGATACAGTACTTTCCTTTAAAACTTATTGCAGGCATTTTTACTTTGAAAATGTACTTTTAATATCTTAGGATCATTCCATATGTGCACAATATCTTACTCCATATATATTTGTGCTGAAACCAATAGAACCGCTCACAAGCAAGAAACTGAGCAGGGCTGGCTAAATTTGGTCTTGACCCACATACACTGTTGAAATACTAGTTTTACTGAAATCAGCAAGACAACATCCTCTACCTTCAGTTTGGTCAGCCTTACAGCTTAGTTAAGGCTGTCTGGATTCTTCCAGCCTGTATTTCCTTTATTTACTTTTTCAACATCTTCTCTCTCCATTTTCATGTCTTTCTTCTGTTTATGAGTGTTACAAAGACAACAATGTATTTCAAACAACATTTTAAAGACCTGAGTGTCCTTAAGAGGTCATCTTATCCTTCCCCCCCCACCCCCTGCCATAAGGCTAATTTTTCCCAGCTCTCCCAGAAAGCCCCTGATTCCTGTTCTTTATCTCTTACTTGCAGTTTTTCCTCTTCTGGTAATAACTTTTCTACATTCTTTTTTTTTTTTTTTTTTCCCCTCACAATAGATTCTCAAATTATTCAGACATTAAATTCGTTCCTTCTTTTTTCCAGTGGTACACAGCATAATGCCACTGCAATTGCTGTGCACATATGCTTTGCCAAATAACGATCATTCCCAGAGGAATTTGCCAGTCTCAACAGACCAAATTGAGTATAGCACCAGGGATGATAACAATACAGATTTACCAAGACTTTTCTAAAGTAAAGGGAAAGGTGTTTGTTCCCTGCACCTGCAGGGTTGAAAACAGATTTAAAAAAATGTACGCAGAAAAGGAAAGATTGGTTACGTATGGTAAATCTAATCATTTCAGAGCAAGATAATTACCTT
The DNA here is from genome assembly GCF_000699245.1 of Pterocles gutturalis. NCBI lineage: Eukaryota > Metazoa > Chordata > Aves > Pterocliformes > Pteroclidae > Pterocles > Pterocles gutturalis. The sequence continues at coordinate 33,377 of NW_010123541.1, forward strand.
GTAGTTGGGCTGATTGCTCATTTTACAGAAATCTCTTCAGGTAATCTGTCTACAGTCATGACAGTATTTTCAAACAGAAGACTTAATCATGGGGCTCAACTGGTCTCACCTCTCTGTGGGAACCAGCTGCTTAAGCTGACCAAGCAGCCATGACTGCGATGCATCCTTATTCCCATACCTAATCCAATCTGGGCTGGAGCAGTAGTTTTGCTCAGCGACTTCAAGAGGTAGACAATTTTTCACAGAATTACTTCTTATTCCTAAAACTTCTCACTGCTCTAGAGTTTGTCTCAGTATGTTTGAACTATTTAATTGTAAATATAAGAAGCAATTTCATGTTTACAGTTATGCACAGAAGAGTGGGACTCATTCTTTCTGCTCAGACTCTAAGCACTATTGAGAAATTTGTAAGAATAGACGATGGATTATTTCCATGTCTTTACTCTGCTTAGGTGTTGAATCCTTCCAAGACAAGTGTTGACTTTAAAAGGTAGCCAAGCAAACAAAAGTTAGAAATCAGTCTAAGCTTCAGTAACAGATCCCAAAAGACTTGTACTTTGATCTTTGCTTGAGTAAGAGCTCCTTGTAGATAGTTACAACCCTCTGTTTGCCTATGTTGTATGGCAGACGTTGGAAGCACAGCATGTCATATGCATATAATTATAGACCTGCCTTCTTTATCACTAGTTAAATACCGAAGCCCTTATTTAGGTACAGATTCTCAGCACTGCTCTCCAAAAGAAATTAAGAGATGTTTCTAACTTAGTGATATGTTTAGAGGCTCCATGGCAGTGGAGCTGCGCAGGTCCACGTGCTGGTTAGGTGCTTGCGGTGTGACTGACAATTCCAATGCTTACTCTAGCACATCCTCACATCCGTCAGGTTACTGCTAGGTACAAACTATTCTGTTCAAAGCTCACATCCTCACTCAGAGAAATTCCAGTAATCCAAAAGAAGGATTTTATCCTGTCTTCATTTCTAATTTGGCTGGCTGGGACTCAAAATATAATTAGCTCTATTTTTCATTCACAGTGGCAGTTATGAGATCTTTTATTCTGCTAAAGCAATTAAAGAACAAGTTTCGGAGGGAATAGCAACAAAAAGTATCATTCAAAATGTAATCCTGGTCAAGATCTTCCTAAAGCACTCATAAGGAGTTTGGATTTTTAAATGATACATTCTTTTCACCAGAAGAGTAAGCTAATGATTGTATTCTAAAGTCAACTTGCAGTTTCTCTTCTTTCATTCCAGTGATACAGATAACTGGGAAAGTGCTAAGGGCACATTTGCAGCAGATATATATTTTTAGTCTCTGCTTTTAGATATTGCTGCTTCACCCAGACAGTTTTATATTTATTGGAATTTAGACCTAGCATCAAAAACTGAATGGATAAATAAATCCGCAGAACGGACAATTTCATGTTTACTTCCCAAGATATTCATATGGTCTACTCTGGGTGAAAAAGCAGTTTAAAAAAAATATTCTTCCATGATTTAGGTTGGTTTTTTCTTTCTATGCAATACAAATAGTGGAAGCATTTTGAATGTTAGTATTTTAAGGTGCCCATAAGAAAGACCTATGCAAAACAAACTTTCTGGAAACACCTTTTCATTGCCATAGAGATGCAGTAGCACCTGTGAAAATTCAGTGTACTCATTTAGTAATGTAAAGTGTTGGTTAAGAAAATACAAAAAACAAACATTCAAGTATAGACTTGTTACAAATAAGATTAATCACATTCATAATCTTAAAATCATATTTCAATATTTTTCCTCATTTAGTCTGTGTCACCTAAGGACTCCATCTTGACACTTTACGTGCTACTGACAATGTACCTGTGCTTTAGTAATTGTTGATAGGAAGGAAGGGGAGAGCAGAGAGGTAAGTTACCTCTGCACTGCAAACAAATTACTTGCCAAAAGGCATGACTGTCTATGGCACAAGCTCTTGCTTCGAGTGAATGGAAATAAAAAAGAGAACAATTTAGCAAAGTTTGTTGTCTGATTCAAAACTATGGTAGAAGGAAAAAAAACCCAGAACATGACTGTATGAGTACATACTCACTGTTTCAAAGACAGATTGTCAGCTCTGTAGTTTTGATTTGGGCTGTGGAAAAGATCCAGTCTCTCAACAGGATATTGAGAAACAGTTCTACATTTCACTAGAAACATCTCTTTTCACTTCTTTCACACTACGCAGGACCACATGTTCTGGATCATGACTTCCTGTGAATGGGGAACAACTCCTTTTTGTAGTCCTCTGGCTTGTTCCATGTATTGGTGTAAAATAATGATGGAGCTATTTCTTCCTTTTATCTTCCCTGCCACTTTATGAAATATGTCCCATGACACCACAAGTGAAGGAGATCCCTCATGCACAAGCACTATGACTGTCCTGGCATACTAAGGCAACAAGGAGAAGGAGGAAGGAAAGTCAAGTCTTCTCTACCTCTGGTTTGTCCTTTGTTGTCTCTTTCATTGTTAGTTAAGGGGATACTTCAGCTCAAAGAAAAGTGAAGTTAAAATCCAGGTCTTGGCATCCTAAAGACAGCACTCCTTTCCGAAGTCCTGCAGTCTTCTTGACAGAACCCAGATATTATCTGTGGCAGTTTTGACTCCTAATCTCAGTTCTTTTTGTACTGGTACTGGCTATAGTGACACCAAAAATTTAATGAAAGGATAGACAAGACGAAATCACATACAGCCCTAAATGATCAGATAACTGAACAGTGAAATTGTCAGAATCTTTAGAGTAACTTGGTCTAATAGAGCAAAAGGAAACTTCTGAGAACCAGACAGCCTTGGACACAGGAGGCTGAAAATCACATCATCTGAAGCTTATAAAAGTCAAAATGTAATAGCTCAGTGAGGCTACAACATACTAAATATGAAAGAAAATAAAAACAAAACGGACATTTTGGACTCCTGCAAGTCTCTTGTAAGACAACGTAGCTACATAGCAAAAGAATTCAAGGCATCTTCCCAAGTCTAAATTTTTCTTCATGAAGAGCAAATATATAAATTTATAGGAACATACTTAACTTTCAAGTAGACAACAAAAAACTGTGAGGAAAATATTATGAAAGCTATCGCATTTATTAAATAGAGTAACAGAGAAGTGCAGTGTGAACTCACTTTTCTAGGTAAAAGGGATGCTTCACCATGTCAGACCCATGGTGTAGTTTTCATCAGTGTTTAGCCGCACAACCCTTTTGGCAGTGCTGATTTTAGCCAGGCAGTCTACCACAACCAGAAAAGAATGGAGCTATTCTAAAATCACTTATATGAAATACCTGCTCTGATTTACATATTAGTTTATTTTACTGAATTTCAGACAAGACCACCACTAATCTATATTCCCACTTTAAAGGGGAAGACTTGTTCATTTTATAGAAAGAAACACGTAAATACTATTTCAAAATAAAATTTCCATTTTGAATAATTATTTTTACATATAAGTCACTTACTGAGCTCTTTGGATATAAGCATTTATAAAAATCTGTCTTCTCTCACTCATGCTTCACTCAGCATGAAGCTTGCAGTGAACATGATCCACTCTGCAAAAAACAGCTAAAATAATGTTACTCTACACACTGGTCTAAGTTCAGTGTAGCCTGAACACAAGGCAGTACTCACTGATTAGGATTTTGAAGATCATAATTTACCTCAGATTCCCCTTGGAGGTATTACTACTCTGAGGCATAATCTAACTTCCACCCAGCGTCGTCCCATTTCTGCATAAATAATACCTTCCCCAAAGACAGTGCTGATGGTCACTGCTCTATCTCCCCCCACTCATGTATCTAAAAGTAAGTAGTCAGGAAAGTCATCCTCAACAAAGAGTTTTCTGTCTTCTGTTATCTTTGAGCTTCATTGTAGCTAGATAGATTGTATGAAGCCAGGATGCACAGAAGACAAATGTACTTGCTTTTGAAACACTGACAGAACGCCTGCTTTTAAAGTTATGCAACAGGTTAACTTGAGACAGAGAGGACTGAACAAAAATGTTCTAATTTAAATAAAAGGTTCTGCTGATAGTGATAAATGAGACAGCAGAACAAAAACACAGCAGCTGACCGAGTATCTCAGGTAGGACTTCCTTGATTCATTTTAGGAGTCTTTCTGTCTGAACCAGTGAACTATCATTAACTTTTGAATGAATACTTTGTAGTTTGCTAAATTTGGTAGGCAGTCTGATTCTTAACATGCCTTTGCTACTTCAGATGCTTTGAAGTGTAATGATATGAGAAACTGTCTGGTAATTTTTCAGTGCAACTTAATATCTCCATATTAATGTGTTTTTAATAAAGTAGGGAAAAGTAGAAGCTAATCTATCCTTAAACACTAAGTAAAATGGCAGATACTAAGTTCTTATTAGAATATTAAATTAGATCACAGTTTGATTTATTAAACATACCATTACTGATTAGATTCAGTCAAAGGTCACGGTACATTAAAAAAATATTTTAAAACAGAGAAAACAGTGTTAAAATTTGATAATCCGCAGATAATATCACAGAATCATAGAATGGTTTGGGTTGGAAAGGACCTTAAAGATCATCTAGTTCCAACCCCCCTGCCATGGGCAGGGACACCTTCCACTAGACCAGCCTCATCCAACCTGGCCTTGAACACCTCCAGGGATGGGGTCATTAATGCTTAATTCCAATTATTATTTGGATATAGCCTGTTCTTCCCTGTAAAATCCGTCTTTTTTTTTTTTTTTATTGTATAATCTTCTCAAAGACATGGTAGCCTACAACTGCACAATACATTCAGTCCTTCACTGTACACTTACACACAAGTGGATATTTCCAGAACAATTTGAGTTGCGTGTTACCTCAAAGTACAAGATCAAGCTTCCTAGCCCTACTGGATGTATGAACTACAGTGGCAGAGCCTGGTACTTTGACCCCAGTGAGCATCCTACAGTACCAGCAACAATACCGCAGGACAGCTAAGCTGATGAAACTTGCTTGAATTTAAATCCAGAGGTCCTTAGCCAGAGGTCCTTAGTCCTTGCAATTTTCTAGGAGGCCGTTCAACGTAACAACTATGGCTGTCTGTCTTAGGAAGCAGCAGAAAAGTTGTTTCATCTCAACCTGTAACTCTATCCTCCTCCCTTCCTAAATAAGTAGATATTAGCAACAAAACACCACACTGTAAAGCTTCTGACTTGCAGAACAGAACATCTGCATTTGAAACTACTAGGCACCAGCAGAATACATTTTGGACAACATCCATTTTCAGGGAAATAATATGAGAATACACTTTCTCTCAATATTTGGGTTAGGATCGTATCCCTAGGGTTACCCAATCAATAGTTTAAGAGGGGGTAACAGATACAGGCCAAAAGCAGAATCTTGTTGCGAACAGTGGCAACTGAAGAGACTTGAAGTATAGACCTTTTAGATGAGAATTTGTGATCCATTGCACTCAGCTCCCAGCAAAGATTGAGCATGTATTAGAATGCATGTATTTAAATAGTCTGACTTCAGAGTACACATGACTTTTCATGCACACAGAAGTCACCAGATATACTTAGTATATGCTGGAACAGGTTCTTAATCACTAACTTAAATTTGATTTGAGACTAAAACTTTATTTGAAACTTGATAACTTTACAGGTTTGGCTAGTCTTCCATGGCAGGCAGGCAGGTCAAGACGGCTTAATGTCAGTTCACAGTAAGGCCAGTGTATAGACTTTGGCACAGGTTGTAGAGTAGACTATACAAATATTTTATTGCCTATTATCTAATAAAAAATTGGAATAAGAACTGAGTGAATAAAAACACTGAAATAAGAACTGAGTGAACAGCTTGCTTACAAAGACAGTAAGTATTCCTACATTATATATGGTCTGCACACACAAAACCATTAATAGTGCAATATATTATAAAATTTTTGTACCTTGATACCATTCTTTGAGACAAGAAACTGTTCATTTGTAATGACCCCGTATATTAAAGCTAAAAAATAACAATAAAAGCTACAGAAAGCTTAATACTTGCATGATTTATAAATGAACATACTAAGTTGACAATAGTTTCCTTTATATTTACTTAAAAGTAAGTCAAAGAAGTGCTGCTTCAGGTCGTGAATCCAAAACACTAAATCAGATTACACAGATCCTTTGGAAATTTTCCCTTGATTTAAGAAATACTCACAGTAAGGATCAGTTTCACAGTGCTGGTTTTGTCTAGGATAAAGTTAATTTTCTTCATAGTAGCTACTATGGGTCTATGTTCTGGATTTGTGATGAAAACAGTGTTGATAACACAGGGATGTTTTAGTTGCTGCTGAGCAGTGCTTACACAGAGCCAAGGCCTTTTCTGCTTCTCACACCACCCCACCAGCGAGTAGGCTGGGGGTGCACAAGAAGTTGGGAGGGGACACAGCTGGGACAGCTGACCCCAACTGATCAGAGGGATATTCCACACCATACGATGTCATGCTCAGCATATAGAGCTGGCAGAAGAAGGAGGAAAGTGGAGGATGTTTGGAGTGCTGGTGTTTGCCTTCCCAAATAACTGCTAATGTGTGATGGATCCCTGCTTTCCTGGAGATGGCTGAACACCTGCCTGCTGATGGGAAGCAGTGAATTAATTCCTTGTTTTGCTTTGCTTGTGTGCACAGCTTTTGCTTTAGCTATTAAACTATCTTTATCTGAACCCATGAGTTTTCTTACTTTTACTCTTCTGATTCTCTCTCCTATCCCACTAGGGGGGACTAAGCAAGCTGTTGTGTCATGCTTAATGCCAGCTGGGGTTAAACCATGACACACAGTGCAGACAAATTAACTGCTGTCCCTTGGATAACAGGATTAAGATTAGATTTGCTTTTCTATTTTAAGTTCAGATTTCATTTCTATTATCAATATATTGATTTATGCAAGACTGATACAGAAAACTTCTCACCAACCCACATTCTACTGGTAACAGAAGACTATGTGAAGACCAAGTGAAACAGTGCAACCAGAGAACTCACTTGAAACTGTAAAATCACCACAGTTAAAATTTCCAGCTAAATGACAGGTAGTATTTTGGTCTTACAGAAAAGCCAGTTGTTGTGCAAAATAAGTAGCCTACTGCACAAAACAAATTCAGATGGGTTTTTCTGCACATGCAGAGATTTCCACAGAGACACTATTGACATGTTTGTACATCACAAGTACCTAGGAAGGTCAAGTCCTTATATTACGAGGAAGTTAATATCAGCTGCATTGATTCAAATTAACAAGTAGGAGGACAAGGCTGCTTAAGGTTGCAGGTTTTTTTCCTCATAGAAAAATCCTTTCAATACAGCCCCCTGTGAAAAGACACAATGCAGAGAGTGGGCATGTATAGTGGCACACTGTAAGGACAGATTTTACACTGTACTTACTGATACAATGATAAAGCTAGAGCTATAGCAACTTATTCAATAATCAATTCCTTGTTACAGGCATTTTACAACCGTGCTAGAAGCATCTTGAAAAGATCTACTGTTCTCACTGCAGGTGTAAAAAGCACTGGCAACTATTCACATACCTTAGAAACGTTAACTAATAAATCATTTATTGCAACAACAATAACATTCTCTGCTATACTGAGACATGATAGTAGTAGTTATCTAATAAGGTAAACTGTGATCACTGTAGGAAAATGAGTTTTAGTATTTATTTTAAGAGATTTTCAAATCTTAAGAAAACCTCTGTTGTTTGGAAGCCAAGTAAGAAACTCAAGAAAACAATATAGCAGACGTTATGTGTTAACAACAATCTGCTTTTAAAAAAAAAAAAAAAAAATCTCACTATAAAGATGTATATTATTTTGTGAAACTCTTAAGCTTCTTAAGCTTGTGCCATGGTTTTGAACCACTGGCAAGCAGCCAAGCACCAAAACAACTGGTTGCTCACCCTCTCCCCTCCCGGGCGTGGGGGTGAGAATTAAAGAGGTAAAGGGTAAAGAGACTTGTGGGTTGAGATAAGAACATTCTAATAACTAAATAACAATAATACTGAAAATAATAATAATAGTAGCAATAATAGCAATTTATACAAGTGATACTACTCACCACCCAATGACCAACGCTCAGTCCATTCCCTGCTGATAATCCTGGGGCAAGCAGAGTCCCAAAACTGCAATCTTGGAACAGAGATGAGAGCCCAAATATCCGAGAAACTGAGACAACCCTGAGAGAGGGGCAACCCAGAGGGATACAACCCAGATCAAGAAAGAGAACTTCAAGAAAGATCCTCATTTATATCCTGGCCATGATACGCATGATATTGAATAGACTATCAGTCAATTTGGGTCTCAATCCTAAACCTGAGGTCAAATCCTAGGCAAGTAATTGGGGTTTTGCTCCCTCTCAGCTTCTCCTGCACCTGCAGACACTGACAAAGCACGAAGCTGAGAAGTCCTTGACTATCATGGCAGCAACTATAAACATCAGTATGCTATCAGCCTTCTCAGCACAAATCCAAAACACAGCCTCTCACTAGCTACTACGAAGAAAGTTAACTCTGTCCCAGACAAAACCAGGATAGCTTGGTAGATTTATATCTTCAGGGAAGCTTCAGTGATGATAACTTAAGAAAGACTTCTAAGTGGTAAGGCAAAGTTCAATAAAAATACAAGAATTATAGATGAAAATTTAACTCTTGAATCTTTTCTCGTATTTACACAACTGTTTCTGTATTTCCAAGGAAAATGTATTTACAACTACATTTGTGATTGTGTGTACTCTTTTGTTTGTTTTTTCCCCCTCTTCTTTTCAATCTCATAGCTTGATATGGGGAAGGAACACTGTGGCAATAGTAATAAGAAAGGAGATCATAAGTACATCAGAGATCATCAAATTATAAATACATTAACTTGAAGTGGATCGTGTAAGCTGCAGGAACTACTACTTGATAAACTTCACAAAAGATATCACTGAAGAACTGAAGCTGCAGCTGACAATTATGCTACTTCTCAGGTGAAATTTTTAGAATGGACTAGAAGAGAGATGCCAAATGCAGTCTGAATGCCAAATGAATTCAAAGGAAGCCATGGCTTTGTGGAATTCCACCTGGAGGCAGGGGAAGATTTTGAAAGACCATTAAAATTTCAAAGCTGCACAACAAAAGAGAAATCTTTTAAAAATAATGTGGTAATGGAGAAAGAAACACTAAAAGAAATAGCAGTCCTCCTGTTTTATGAACATAGCTTTCTAAGAAATTTCAGCTGGTAAATTATCTTACCTCCAGCTGACAGCAAAGATGAGACCAAAGTGAACAACTCGAACAGCTGTTTGCTAATACAATTAGTCAGGCATTGGTACACAACTGCTTTCCGAAATTATTGTGAAAGATATGAAACGGTTCACAGAATCACAAAATGTTAGAGATAGGAAGGGACCTCGAAAGATCATCTAGTCCAATCCCCCTGCCAGAGCAGGAACACCTAGACCACATCACACAGGATGTTCATTATAGGAATAAAAAGAAAAGCAAAACAAGACCATTTGTGACTGGGATACAGCTGGCTGAAAGAATTTACTGTCTAGAGAGGATGGAATTAAGAGGATTGAATGTGGAGGCACTGAATTTAATAAAAGTGCAGTATCTGGCATCCTCACGAAAAAAAGATAATATCGTAAGACTGACAGCCTGCTTGGAAAAGTGAGCAGAAAAGAGAGCATTTCAAGAGCAAATGAAAATATCTATAAAGATATGGATAAAGGATCAATGAGTTACATAAATCAAAGTCAGAAACACAGATGTCTGTAAGCATATTTGAACTGCACTTTTCTAAGGAATTTAAAGTAGCAGAAAATTAGTTATCTAAAGATAGGATAATGGAAATGAATGCATCAAAGGTAGAAGGGAGTTTACTTTGACAAAACTGAAGGGCAAGAAAATCCACAAACTGGGATATTTATACAATTCTGGTAGCAAATTAATAATTCAAAGTAGTTGTGGTAACCTGGAACTAATGAACAGAAAGCCTACTATTCTTACTGTCAGAAATACGTACAGAGAAGAAAAAGAAAGCAAAATGCCTCAGCTACTACAAGGTCATTAGTCTGACTGCTGTTGAGATAAAACTCAGAAACAAAATTACAATGAAAAGGTAGTTGTACATGGAGGGAAGTGGACTAAAATCAACATGGTTTTTATCAAATACGAGATGTGCCTTTGTTACCTTATCACATTTCTCAGACAAATGCAATGCATTCAAGCTAAATCATCTAAATGTATGCAGAAACTCTGGTATAAATGCCTCATGGGAAATTATTTAATTCGGAAAAGATCAGGTTTTAGGCATGGGCTGTAAAATGAATAAAGAATTGACTAATAGCAAATACCCACTAACAGAAAAACAACAACAAAAAACCCACAAAAAACAAACAACCAAAAAAAAGTTATGTTGAAAGGTAGGTTATCAGGAAGGATATACCAAAGATGTTCTTTAAGAACTGATCTTGAGACTGACCTCATTTATTGTTCTCACTGGTGACTTTAGTACAGGGAATTGTGGCAATGAAAAATTTCAGAGACAGTATTACTACTGAAGAATATATTATTGTCCTTCAGGAGTAATTAGATGACTTTGTAGATTAAAAAAAAAAAAAAACAACAAAAAAAACAAAACCAGAAAAGAGGCGAAATATATATGTGCAAGCTGTAATTTCATGTACTTAGAGAATAACAAGAAGAATATTTGTCCTAACATGAGCGAGGCTATATTGGCTGATCCTTCTATTGAAGGTGATCATTATGGCTGGAGTGAAAAAAAATAAGTTTCTAACACACAAGAACTTATAAGTCTTCAGAGACAGGGAACTAGGTCTTACTAGCACTTACCTAAAAAGTGCTGAAAATGCCTCATGGAGAATTATTTATAGATTTCTGATACACATTTAAAAATACAAGATTTATCCAAACCAGGTTGATGTGGAGAAGAGCTTCTAGGCTTATTAGAGGAAAAACATGACATTAAAACAGTCTAGCTTTTTTCGTGCTAGTAAAATGAAAGCTGAAATGATGTATAGTTATTCACCAGGATACGAGATCAATTTCTGTTACTTAGGAATATTAAGCTTTTTTGTATTCAGTAAGAGCCAGCTTCCACTGCTCACTATAACTGTAATTATTCTATGATTCAATGAGTTGTACTGAGAATCTTCTTGGGTGATAAAGGAGCATACTATGATTAGTATGCTTCTATGGGGTATTAGCAGTTTCCTAACCATCAGAGGTTGAAAGTTGAAAAGCTCATCAACTCAGAAGCAAAGCATTTTGCGATTTAATTTTACAAGTTCATGAACAGTAAAGGAAGAGTAAGGGAGAATATGAGGCTAAACAGGCAATCTTCTGACATTAAATTTTGAGAAGATTTATTGTTGCCCTATTTAAGAGGGTGGCAGTAGACTGCTGTTGTACTCTAAGCTACTATGGTCAAGAAGCAGTACTGAGGAATTTTTCAAGTGACAAAGAAGACAAGGAGAAGTTGTGCAGAGAAAGAGGTTGGTAAGGATCCCAAGCCCTTACCTCCCCTTTCAAACCAGCAGCAGCACTGCAAGGTGGGAAGAAAAGAGCACATGTATGTGGCTGTTCAGCTTTCATGAGAGCTGACCCATGTCTGAATGGTTCATAGGGTAGAGGGAGGAGTCTGTCTGTGTACAAATGCATGTGTATCTGGAAGACATGGAGGAAATTTGTAAATCGTGTATCAATGTGTGGTGGGTTAGCCCTTGGCTCGG